>NW_027114062.1:105659-157089 GCF_000696795.3 Halyomorpha halys
GGTGGGTTAATACCCTGAAGTGGGTATGCACACTTTTTTTCTCTCCCCCCCTATCAATATTATCATCTAAAACAAGTAAATATACACATTATAAATATATATAAATAATACATAATTTACAAAAAAATTAACTATTGAAAAAAAGTCTGTATTGATTTTTTTGTGTATTAAAGAATGACCACAAATAAAAATACTCAGAGAATCTCTTTAATGTACTGGAATGAAATACGATAAAATATTTGAATTATATATTGCATATAAAGGACATCATACTTACAAATTATAAAAAAGAGTTTTGTTTTCCTTTTTATAAAGGTTACTTCTCGAGAGACAAGTAACGGTATCCGGTTTCCTTGATGAAAATTACACTTCTCAATGGCAGTGACTTAATCTAAAAGAGCAGATTTTAGATTTTTCGCAAGGGATACAGTTCAAACTTCTAACACAAAATAATCAGATTTTTTTTTAACATCTGATTAGGGAAGACAATAACAGACCAACCTAATGAGTATTTTTGATAGGACATTGTAGTTTTTCATAAAAATAAACCACGAAAAATATGTAAATATAATGCGAAGAAAAAAATCATTAAAATAGCCCTGTTATTTTAATTTAGTCGAAAAATTGAAATTGTTTTGATACTGCGGTACTCATATTTTGACTGAATAAAAGATCTACGATACTGATAAAGTAAAACAAATCTAAACGAAAATTTGTGGATTCCTACCCAACTTGAACGTAAATACCTGATCTTATATCATCTTTATAACATGATATATATAATAACATAGACAAAGGAAATGACCCGCTAGATTATGAAAAAACCCACGTTATCTGCTTATGCTAAGGTGTGAACCAGCGTGACTAATACTGCCCCACTAATAATATCTAGGGAGCACTGCCCTTTCCTACTGTTGTTTCTAAGTACTCGGTATGATGTTCAGATATATATCTGACATTGTGGTTATGCTATTTTTAAAATGATTTATTACAGTAAACTTTTTTTTAAATTTTAATTCTGAGTTGTTTCATCTAGCCTAATTGAGTGATAATTTTTTTTTTAAAAAACGATGGAGATCACAATGGAATATTTAAACGGTCTTCATGTTTGCCGTGTTGGATAATATTTCTTTACCAAAGGCCCTACTTGAAATTATGGTTTGGTATTTAACATATGCTGTGTGTTGGGATTTTATTTTTGTATGAAACTGGGTTTCATTTTAAAACATGAATGTGGTGGTTGAGGTTATGAGGTATATAACCAGGGTTAAATTAAGTGATATTAGATGGTAATGGGGCACATCAATGGTATGTGTTAATGAACTTAAAACACTAAGGCCTAAATGTACGCGCATTTACAAGTGGCTATAATGCTGCCTGTTGCAGCCCAACGGCACTGGTAGGGGCGCTGGTTGCAATGTCTGGAACAGTTGGTTAGTTTGAAATTTCAGCGATTCAAGAAATTCAAGATGTCTTCTTCTGATGACCGTTGGAACATCCAGTAGATTGTGTAGAGCCGGAGGTTTCTCTTTCCAAGTTCTATTTCAGACGATCTTCCGCAGCATAGAATTTTGGAAGTTTTTATCATGGTGCAGTGTACCATCTGTGAGATGGATGAAGAAGGAAGCACGGTATAGGAGCGCGGGACGGAGTATGCTGTTATAGATTTGTAATTTTAACCAGAGTGAAAGGGTCGATGTCAGGAAATAGTGTAGGTGGTAGGATTTCCTCTTGAACGTTTTCATTTTCTAATATAGATGCGAACAAAACTTTAGATGATCCATGTTTGGACAAACGTCCTTCAGAATATAACATATACGTATAAAAAGTATATTACATCAATCATCACCATAATCATTTACCACTTGCGCAGTGTGGGGTTACAATTTGCAGAGTCCTGGACCAGATATCTCGCTCTTGGACCTTCTCCCTTCTCCTACTCTAGTCCACAACCCTCCTCCTGAACGCCTCCTTAACACTCTCCTCCCAGGAAATGCGTGGTCTTCCTCTTGGCCTTCTTCCCTTCACGCTTGTCTCATATATTTTTCTGGCAGTTCTTTCCTGGTCCATTCGAAGGAGGTGTCCGACCCATCTTAGGTTGTGCTCATCTAGTGGGGGGCTCTCAGCCGGTTTGACTCCGAGGTTAGTCCGAATGGTACTGTTCCGTACTCGATCTCGTCGTGTCCTTATCTTCCTTGTCTTCCTTCCACCTTACGAAGGTATCGCATTTCACACCCTCTCTGGCTAGAAAGGTTGATAACTTGTATGATAATTCGTTCTTGCTGCCAAAGTTGAATTGCTAAAGGACATTAAATAAAAATAAGTAAAGGATCCAAAGAACAAATTCAAAGGATTGTAACGTTTTCAGCAAAAATGATTTTGTTGAAATGATTAAGAACGAAGTAATCAAATATTAATTAGTAAACCAGATTTTACAAACAATTCCTAATTCCATCTCAATTCAAGGAGAGTGTTAACCTCCTGAGATTCTATGATTCAGTTACCTGAATTACACGTTATCTTCTTGTAACCTCCCTTGTTCCCCCTTACCTAAAAAACGGATGTTTGTAGAGGTATCGAGGGCTTGTTCCCGCCGTACATAACCACTTCAGCGGTGAAATTCGGTACGAATATTTTATGAGTAAGTGAAACATTATCTTAATACTAGGTGTAAATTTAATCATATCCAACTGTTCTTTTGCGGTTTTTAAGATTTTCCGCACCTCTACAGTCCCTTAAAATTAGATTATTGAAAATTTATTGGTAAATTAAGTTGGTGTTAGATAAAAGTTCTTTGGAAGTCAAAATCTTTTTCTTTCATCCTTTTTCATATGATATTTGTTAACATTTAGAAAAAATGAGGTGAAAACACGACCTTTTGGAACGGATCTAGTAGAGAACTGTTTTTAAAAAAGAATTTTAGGTTACAATCTAAAATAGAGATTTATAAATGTTCTGCTTTTTTGCATGCCATTTTCATAACTTCATTCCCTCAAACAATTTCCTATGGTCATATTCAAGAGGGCAAAAAATTTAAATCTACCGAAAATATGGAAATAATGATGTTTGAATTAATTTTAAAAATCAGCAAAATAACTACTACCTATAAGAGAAAAGTGGAAAAATATTTGTCTATATGTTTTATGCTTTGATTTTAAAAGTCATCCAGAATTTCTAACTGTTGTTGCTAGCGAGGCTTGAATTCCACTGCCTTGTAGGTTTTTTTGTTGGAAATGTCACTGAATCACTCCTGGATAATATTTCTAAGGAGTAAAATGCCAAGTTAATTTCGGAACAAATAGGAGAGCAGGTTAATCCAGAACAGGAGCATATCAAATTAAACCAACCTTGAACCCGAACTCAACGAAAGGTGTGAAATTGTTCACCTCCATGCCATGCATATTTTCTATTTTGTATTCGTTTACATGTTTACACCGATTTTTAAATGCATTCATTTGTTTTCTTAACACATTCATATATTTAAGTAACCATTTTATTAAAAAAGAATATTGCTTTGATAAACAACAGTTTTTTAAATTTTTAATCAGTGAGATATGATTAGTATTAGGTATTTTCTTAAACTTCAATTTGGCACAAAAAAATATTTTTACATAATTTGTGACATTATGCAACACTCATTGAAAATGTTTTGAGATATGTTTCATCAAGAACATACATGCCAATGTTAGAACTAAAATTAGAATTAAAAGCAAATTGAAATTTATTGGAATAATAGTTTCCATGTTATTTGCTATCATGAAGTAAAAAATTAGTGATTTCTCATTTTTTGGGAGGAACTAAAGGGGACAATGAAATCTTCGAACATTAAAGGTATCTAATTGAATCCAATCAGTTCCATATTTCGTTTTCAACAGAACTCAACACCATGACTTTTACATACCTTATCCTGACCCAATACCAACCAATTTTTAAAAATTCTATATAAACCTTTTCAAACACTGAAATCCACCAGTTCCTTCCTTGACCAGTTTTAGTTATTCCTGCAATCCATATCAAGGGTTGAAACAGCATTGGCTACTAGGTTTATTGTATAATTAATTTTGGAATTTAATAATTTCAGAATTGTAATGGCTAGTTTATTCGCTGATAATTAAGGTTGTTTGCGACACTTACTCAGCTTCCACTGGGTCGGTACCAGCGACGCGATGAAAGGGCTGTGTTCTTGAAGATATGGATAGAGCGGGCTCGGGTCGTAAACATTGTTTTTTGAAGAAGAAACAGAAGAACTGCTCATTAAAATTAATCATTTGAATATATCAAGATTCTGCCATCTATTGGAAAACACATGAAATATTAGGGGTCCTGGACCCAGTGATCTCAACAGGTTCAATGTGAACAAAGTCTCTGAGCTCAGAGCCACAGTCTTTTGCTTATCTGCTATAAATTCAGGATAAGTGTTTAATCCCTTTTTAATAATGCCTAATTTATTTCAAATCCATCATAAATACAGTCCACAAATCAGTTTTACCAGCTTATTTATTATTAATTAATTAATTAATTAATTCGGGTAATATCCCCCAACATTGTACCCGCAATAACCTCAGGGAATTTCTGAATTAAACAATTGTATATATTAGAATTTTTTTTTTTATTGGTCTAACATTTTAAAAATATTTTAAGAAGAATTCACTGTTGTTTTAGAAAATTTGAATAAATAGGTTTAGTAGAATGAGTTTTGTAGTGGGTTCATCTGAGTTACTAAGTGGATAGTAGTTAAAAGAAATCCCGTCCATAAAGCGGATCAATGTTTTTAGAAGAAAATATAATAAATATTCAACATTGCCATGAAACAGGTCCGACCTGCCGAATCAATTGGCTATGTGAGCGGTTGGAGGCGCGTAAGGAGGTGTTTGCGGTTAGCCATACATAATTCCTCACCTCTCACCTCAGGGTGAACCTTCCCTACCCATCGGAGCATCCGAAGAACATCTGATAACAAAAATAAAAATTATACATTTGGACTATCATAAAAAAATATCCTTAAACGTTTGACATTTGGACAATAAAAAAGTGATGTGAATGTCAGCGGTTATTCTTTATTCACTTGAAAGATGCGGCGAGGAAGAGAAACTAGATAACTGGAAGGTAATCAGGGTCGTTTTTATGGCAAGAATTTAAAGATCAATTTTCCATTAAGGTCGCGTGCCATTTCTAGCTTACTGGAAGAGGAAGTGTACAAATGATAGATCAACGCTTTGTAGGTCAATGCTTTGTCGCTCACAGCTCTATAGTTTAATGTGGGAATCGATTTATATGATTGATATAAAAAAAAATAAATAAGACTACTCATTTAATTAATAATAATAAAAAATACGAATCGTACAAAAAAAAAAAAAAAAATATTGAATGATTTAATTATAATCCAGATCACATATTTTTATAATCATTGAAATCTGCTTAGTCCAGAATACTTGTTTAGATGACAACTTTACTCGTACATATCCCAGATTTTTGATAACTAAAAACGAAAAGTTGCTAAATGATGCTTAGAATGTTGAACGTTCCGAAGTTAGATGCATCATGGGACTGTGTCCAATACCTAGTGCCAATAATTTCCGATCATTCAATCCAACGATTTATTGAAATATTGATGTTTTCATTAAAATTATACTAAATTAGGATACGCAGTATATCAGTATTATGAGAACTAACAGTGGTATATAAAATTAACAGTCGAATATCGATGATACCGGTATAACGGTCTTAAAACAAGGATCTTTTTAATGAAAGAAATGACTTCCATTTACTTATTACCACACCATATAATTTACTAATAATCATTTTTAATTTATCTTTGAAAAGAAAGGAAACTGCACGTCGATTTCGACTATTATAGCACTTACTAGACAAACGTTCTAAACTTCCAACACATTACAAAAGATTGATCTACATGACATATGGAGTTGAGCTTTGGGGCTCCCCTAAACCTTCGAATTCCTCTCGTATTCAATCCTTACAATCCAAAATCCTTCGTAAAATCCTCAATGCTCCCTACTTTGTCACAAATAAAATCAGACATAAAGACCTTAAAGTTTCCTATGTAACCGACCTAGCCCGAACCATATATCACTCCTTCCATTATAAACTCCCTAACCACTCAAACGCCCTAGTTTCTAACCTTGCATCCTCTTCCATTTCTGACAATCATCCGAGGCGCCTGAAAATAAGATGGCCACGAGACCAGCTAATGTAAAATGTCATTAGAGTGCTACCAGGGGGTAGCTGCTCTACACGCCTGTAACACTCCATTTTAACTAAGACCATATTTACTAAATGTATTATGTAATATACAGTTGTAAATTTCAATGAAGTTATTAAAAAAAATATATATATATATTTATTATAATATTGTTTTGTTTACAATAATACACGGTAACAGAATTTTTAATAGTACGTTCAGCACTATTGTGAAAATCTTTAATATATGTTGGCTCATGTAATAAAACATTAATTCCTCATAATGTATACGGATGTATTAATTTTTTTTTATTTACTAAAGGAATTCGCATTTAGAGAAATATAGACAAATTTTATTATTTCTCAAAATTTTGAAATTTTATATCTCCGGCGTTAATCTTAAAATACAGACCAATACTTCTTAATAACAACGAAAGTCAAACTTCAAAAAAAGGTTACAACTCTAAAAAAATGATTTTAATAAAAACTTCGATATTTCAATAATTGCACGGTCCCACGATGCATTCACCTTCCAGCGTCCGATATTTTAAGCATCGTTTAGCAGTCTTTCTTTTTTAATTATTTAAAATCTGAGGAATTAACGAGTAAAGTTGAATACTTCAGTTACACAGATTTCATCAAATAATATGCATACGAAGTTTTAATAAAATTCGTATTATAAATTGCTAATTTCAATCATTAAATTTATTTCAAGTTGTAAACATATCTGTAACATTTTTATTTAATTTTTTTCATAATAGGTGAGTAATGGAGGAAGGAGTCTAGGCCATGATTCACTAGAAAGAGTTAGTACCCGTTATTTTCCTAATCACTGACCACTTAATTAATTATTGGTGTATTGAATCACTCACTTCTAAGAATTCCTGCAACATTTGTGGGGAGATGGGATTTTCTAAATAAAACTTGTTAACAATAAGTCAAAATATTTTGTATAACGTTATTAATTTTGATTTTGTTATAAAATTACTACGGTAAATTGCTTCTCAAGCTTTCTTACTTTAAATATGTGACCAAAGGATCGAGAATGAAGATTCATTCAAAGTTTAATACTTTAGTAGGAAATTTAAACACTTCTGATTAAACTGTTAAACATAACCTAAAATTGGTAGGAGAAATCATATAAAATGTTGCTGATGTTAGGGGTTTGTGGAAACTTCACCCCCTGGTGATAATGTCATGTCCATTGACCCAGACATCCTTCAGCCCCGAACAAACCAGACTAATTATTCCAAAGGTACAAGCGAATTTAAAAATTTATTTGACCAAAAAAAATGATTTTAACGTTTGTAATTTTGATCTAATTTTCTGTTTAAAACAAATGTTCTGGTAAAAAAAAACATTTCGAAGTGTATTTTCTAAACTTAAGGAATAAAATAGAGCGGTTTCACTTTTTTTCTTTTGTTTTTTTCAGCTTTGAGGGAAGGCTGAAAACCTGAGTCATTGATGCAAAAGATATTCTATAATCTTGTAAAGTTTTTAGGTAAGACTTAGTTTTTTCTGTAAAAAACTAGTCAGACACAACCATGTCCAATTATTTTAAACCGATGTTAATGCAATCAATAATTAATTAATTGATATTTTTTCTATTAAATGTGATAAGAAAAAATGACTTACACCACTTTTACTTTCAATGACTACTGAGTCATTTATTTTAATATAGTGTCACCATTAAAGTTAAAGATTGAAATCGGGAAGGATATACCTGCTGCACTTCCCCTACTGTCAGGTGTCACACTTTCAAAAAATATCAAGGTTATAATTTACAGGGACTACCCTCCCTAACGCTGGTAAATAACGCGTTACGTGGACTAGGGTTACATAAAAAAAAAATACGTGAGATTTGAGAAAATAGAATATTGCTTAAAATATCTGGCCAACAAAAGATGAATCAACGGGAGAGTTTAAGGCCACCCTCAGAGAAATAAGTGTGTACAGGTGAAAAAAACTGTAAATTGAAGTAATTGAAAAAAACAAAACAATATCGGCCCATTAATACTCACTAAGCATTTTATTAATATTATGACAGTTGAAAAGAACTATGTTGCTAGGTTTTTTTTACCACTCACAACTAAGCTATAATAACTTCAACTTTAAATATTTATACCTTTTAAAATCAAAGTAGAAGCACCAATGTTTGCACAGTTTTTGTTCTACGTTATCATGAGGTGACAGGAATTCATCCAAAACATATTAAGTCACATAGGATTTAAATATTTTCATCTCATGGCGATATAGTATAAAAAACACTCAAAAAATATACATTACAAATTTAAAAATGTACGTGGCTTATTTTGGAATATAATCTCTCAAATATTGATTCATAGAGGAATCAAATCACCCCTCTTCAGCTCTGAGATCTTGGCCCGAATGGGGTCACATGACCTACCACAAACCAATCAGGTCTCCCGCAAGGCTTCAACTCAATTACTGACCAATCAGCTAATGGAAGAGGGAAATTAAGTCAAAAAGACAACGTGACTCAACTTGTGTAGTGCTTCTTGGAACCTCACATCACATCTAACGGTATGTTTTTCATAACGTCATAATTATTATTCCACAATTAAAATTGATACATAATGCATAACATTTAAAATGTGTTCTACCTCCTTGTACATATAAACGTCAGAGTGGTATAAGTGACATTTTCAACAATGTTGAATTTGTCCAGAAATACAACCTGGAAGAGCAAACCTATTATCTTATAATAAGTCATAAACTAAATTCTTTGGCTCTTTTAGAATATGTATCCACTTGCACAATATTGTAAGACATTTTCAGATGCTTTAAATAAAGCAAAAAATTAAATTTAAACTTCAAAATGTTTTCAGTCTCAAGAAATTTAAACGGAGAAAAGGTTAATGCTTGAGTTTTAATTATATATTAAAATTTTACAATTTGATAGATATGAAAAATTCATTTTAAATCCATTAAAATGGCTCGGCATGAATGACTGTCTCTCACAAAAATTAGCTAGTCATATTGTCTGATGAAAAAAACGGCAAAAAAATTAATAAACAAAGGTAAAGGTATTAAAAAAATTAATAACATAAGATAACTGGAAACCGTAGGCACCAGGACCGAGGAAGTAAAGGGACGAGGTAATTTCTATCTCTCTTAGTAGTTTATTGAGGGAGATCAAAGTGTCTCTGTTATCATGTTACACCAGCCTTCCTTCTCAAATATTTGTATTTCCTAAGAACGATATACCCATTCAATCGTACTTTTCATTGCTCGTATGATAACTTTCATTTTAATTTTCACAACAAATATATGTGGATTTTTAAATTTGAGGCCTCCCTCTATAATGATTTAAACAAACGTCTAACTTATTCAATCCTTTCATAAGTTAAAGAAAAGTTAAAGAAAAAATTGTTGACCAAATGAATATAAATAAAACTACAAACGACTACTGTGTTTGCAACGAAACACCCCATACTTTATGGTAAGACTAAAAACGGCACCCATTCCTGTGGGATAACACATTTTAAAGAAAACTCTGTCCTGGCTAATAAAAATACTTTACATGAGCTGTACTCGTTTCGTGAAACAATTTAAAGCTACTGCAGTTAGACAGAAACAACCGTTTGAGCCTGCAATATAATTGGGTAACGCAGATAAGAAAAATATTGGAGAGCTTCGGAATGTTTGACCCGATTCTATTCAATGATCCGGTAAGTATGAAAATTAGAATGGGGGAGTTCTTGGATAGATACAGGGAATTTGTCAAGGATAAAGACCTCTTGTTATTACGAGAATCGACCAATAACCCGTGGCACGGTAGGGTCTTCATTAAAACAGATGCTCCTCAAAGCTACCTAAAACTCAGTTGCCCTATAACTCACTTCAGAATAATTGCCCAACTACGGCTTAATGCAATTACTCTAAATGTCGGTCCACACAAATATACTTAGGACCCACAGAACCTTTGTCCAGCTTGTGATGGAACGGTCCTGGAGGATTGTTTCCATTTTTTGACAAATTGCCTCGCGTGTCATGATAACCGATACATGCCGAAGCTAAGCGATATTAGCCAAAATTAGTTGTATGAATTTCTGTCTGTATCCTCAGGATTGGACCTTACACTGTTTTTTATGTATGTAACCCAAAACCTTTTGCTTAGAGCTGGACGCCTATCGTCCCAATAGGAGATATATTTTTTGTTTTGTATTGTTTTTTGCTTTTTAATATTATTAAATATGAAGTAACATTTTTGTTTTACTGTTTTATTTTAACGAATGTGGATTGGTCCAGCATGGTATATTGTTTGTTATTAGTTTATATAAACGATCTGTAACCTATCATTTTTGTAAAATTACTACAATTGATTATCTATTTCATGTATTTCACAGGCCAACTATATTTGTACTGGGATTACCCCATAAACAAATAAATAAATTATTATTATATTTTTTGGATAAGATATTTAAATAAGAAAAAACTGATAATACTGGAAAACAGTTACGTTAAATTTTGTAGATAAAACCTAATCCCTACAAATAGGAAACAAAAAAAAAATGTGATTGCGACTCAAGATACATAAGATGATTTATAATATTATCACACTATTATTATTATATAAATTGAGTGGAGTAGAGTAAAATTTTGCAAGGTTGATTTATTAAAGAAGGCTTTTTCCGGCTCTATTTATCAGCCCGTCCTTCAAGTCATCTTCAAAATACATTAATCTTCGTAATACTTAAAAGTTACTCCTAGCATTCATTATAACAAGACTGAATTCCAGTTATATATCACGATTATCAAGCGGTCGAAAGAGGAAGCGTGATTTTCACTCAACTACCTCCAGTCCTCGCCTTGGTAGCGACCTCATCCTTGTCCAGAAGCAACGGACTGAATCAAAAGTGGCTGTCATTTGAGAAAAACTTGAATCCGGCAGAAGTCCTTCAGTTACTTGGTCAAGGAGGAATAGTATATGGGATGGTTTTTTTATTGAAACCTTGTCAATTAGTATAAAATGTTATGATTATCGGAAAATAAATACTTTAAATGAGAAGTTAGAAATAATATTATTTTTTAAATATAATTTTTTCAATTTCTTGAGACTGGTTATTATTTATTAAATAAATCAAATTGTATCCTAGTATAGTGTCAACACTTTTTATTACATCAATAGTCCAACGTTTCGGCCATTTCGGCCATCCTCAAGGACAATCTAAATATTTAACAGCTTATTATAAATTCATTTGTAACAATTATTACAAAAACATTATCACTAATAATATAACATACCTTCAATATAAATTCTCACCTCACATTAAAATTAAAAATTTTTTTTGCAGGCTATTCTGCCCAGGTCATTAATTATAAGTCAAACACACCCTACGAAAAAATCAATTATTAGAGATTCATATTTATTATTCATAAGCTTATCTATCTGAGCTTATATTTAGTTACCTATTTGTTTTTAAATTGAATTAATTTTTAAAAAGCCTCATCCAATCTCCAACCACACCTCTTTCGGATTGAGCAATAGTGCAACCAATGGCGGATAAAAGTCAACGAATCGAAATGCACCCATGTGACTTTCACTCTCCGCCGCAGCTTCTGTCCACCTGTTACTCCTAATAATATGCCTCTACCCAGACCCGACACAGTGCGATATCTCGGATTCATTTTGGACAAAATCTCACCTGGAACCAACATACTGGACTTAGAAGACAAGAACTCAACAGACGATTCAGCCAATTATACCGACTTCTCAGCCGGACCTCTCATCTCTCACTAGAAAACAAACTACTAATTTATAAGACTATACTCCGACCTATCTGGACCTACGGACTTGAACTTTGGGTAACAGCTAAACCGTCGAACATCTAACGTATCCAATCCTTTCAATCCAAAATACTTAGAACCATAGTTAATGCACCCTATTACGTTTCCAACAGAACACTACACCATGTGTTACATATCCCTTTTGTCCTTGACCTCATACCAACCAAAATCTCAAAATTCCGTATAATCCTTTCCAACCATCCAAATCCTTTGGTTCAAACCTTATCTAGTTCCACCCATCCCTACAGCCCACCTAGAAGGTTGAAACGACAGTGGCCAAGGGACTTATTGTAAATAAAAACGGACAATTGGAGTTCAGGCAATGGTCAGATTCTCCACTCAAGTTGATTGTGTAAATATTGTAAATAAGAGTGTAAGTGTGACTAGAGATTATATTATTTTATCATTATGTTATTTTTTTTTTCATACACTTAGTTTGATTATGTTCATTTTTTTATTCTTCTGTTTGTATATATTTTAAGAAAGATTTTTTTTCATTCTTTTTCTTTTTATTATTATTATTATTATTTTTATTTTATTATTATTTTATTTTGTCTTAGTGTGAATGTGATCGTTCATCATTATTACCTATTGCCCACAACTATGTGGCAGATTGTAATATCTTTCAATAAATAAAATGTTTAAACAAAAAAATAATAATTTTTAATTTTCAATTAATCCACACTATCACTACCATATAAACAAACTATTTATAAACTACCACACACTCAGGTCAGCCTTGTTTTTTTAAATTTTGATTTGAGGTGAGAATTTATATTTGAAGGTATGTTATATTATTAGTGATAATGTTGTTGTTATAATTGTTACAAATGAATAGATAATAAGCTGTTAAATATTTAGATTGTCGTTGAGGATGGCCGAAATGGCCGAAACGTTGGACTAATGATGTAATAAAAAGAGTTGAGGCTATACAAGGATACAATTTGATTTATTTAATAAATTCTTTTTTAAGTTAATGAGTCATTTCTGATCGAAATAAGCCTAAAAATATTATAATTACAATAGTTTTAATGCGTAGAATAAGTATACAATATGTTTGAAATAAGATTTAGATTCACTGTTAAAAATGTTCAAATATTGGAAGACCTTGTGTATCAAGGTGTGTGTATACATACGCCAAAAGCAATATTTAAGATAGATGGAGCAACAAAAAATTCATGTAAACAGTAAGTATTTTTGAAAAAAGTTACGTTTTATTTTTAATATAAAACAATAACTAAAAAACATTTTAAGTACGGTTATTATAAATTGAAGCATAGTAATATGGCAAAATTATGTTGAAAAAAAAAATGCTGTCTGTCTTTATTAAAATAATTTGGTGGGGACCTTCAAGAGGCTAAGTAAAGTAAGTTTTTCTAAAATCCTGAGGTATTCACTATAGATTTTTCGATTTTAGAAAAACTTCTAGTTTAACAAGCATTAAGTTCATATTAATTGAGCTGAGGTGTTGTAGGATAAGAGGTGATAATAAGTTTTTTTTTAATTAACACAGATATAAAATATATTTTTATTATAGATACTGACCTGCAAGGTGAAACCGTAGGACCCGGCGCTGTTCTTCTCGACAATGATGGTTCTCCGCCGACGGTCTTCCTCTGGCTTGGTCACGGTGACACGATCAGGTTTCACCCTCTCCAATATCTGTGACTGTAAATAGAACATTTCTATTAATTTAAAAAATATAAAATAATGAAAAAATATCTATTATTAACAAAACATTTCATGCCAACTAACTAAACCTAATTTGTGTGCTTAGTGGAATGGTTAAAATAAAAGTAAAACATACAAAATTCTATGTAATTAAAAAATATGAACATTTTAGGGTCTCCTTGATAATGGCCTTAGGAACGAAACGTTTTTGAAAAATAAAAAAAACTGAGAGATAAGGATTAAAAGATATTTGTGTTACCAATTTAGGTCTACTCTCAAAAAAGAAAATATTATATTATATTCAAATAAAACTAAAATCAAACGTGAAAATTTCCTCAGCCTCCTATTAAAATGCATTACCAGAATGAAAAAAAATAGGCTTAGAAGAAAAAAAAAAAACGTGATATAGAATTATGGAAATTTTCAAATGTCAAATCCGGAAATTTTGTAAAAAAGAGGTGAATACCATTTAACGTACATTGTTTTATAACTAGACTCCCCTTCCTGAGAGGGAAGGTTCCTCCCCTTCCTTTCTAAAAAAATCCTGAGAAACAGAATGGAATTTGAAAAAATTGAAATGGAAAATCGTCTATGCCATGCTTGGCTGTTGAGAGAGAACTGGGGTACATACTCTCTCTGGGGTAAATTTTTCCGGTCTCCTGTCTTAATTAAATTCACCACTGAAACTTAACCTCTACTTTTATAATTTATGCAACAAAAGCATAGTATAATTATATTACATTATGTAATATAATTTTTTTAATTTTTATTGACAAATAAAATATAGTTGGTCAGGCACTAGCTGTCTTCTCCCCTCTCTCTGCTCCTACCATTTATTAACGGCTGTAAATTACCGGCCAATTTAATTTTTAAAAAATGTTTAAGCTTAACACAAATAAATATGGATAATTTTATTACAATAAAAAGTCTTTAAAAGATTTCTTAATCATTTCAAAGCCATTTTTGTTTTTATAACTGGAAGAACGTTTCTTGCTTATAATTATTTTTTCGAATAATAAACTAATTTTTTTCCGCTCACATTAAGACAATATTGTTAAGTATATAACTTGTGTATTTTCATGTCGTTGGTCTAGTAAATCCTTGAATTATTTTAAACATCGGCGTTGCCAGACAGAGAGAAGATCCGGAACCTCCCTGAAGTCACAAAATACTGTAAATTATTCTTCACAAAAATGGCGTTAACGTATTTTTACTTTATTTCAGAAATAATATCGGGGACGTAGGGATAGAATGCATGATATTAGATATTTTTTAATAATGATTTTGTAGCATGACACATGATTTGGGTAATATACAGGATAAGTGCAATAAGCGAAATCCTGGCAACGTCACTGATTCTAAAGCTGCATTTCGAACGGAACTTAAAGGAGCATTTGAACATTAAAAACCGTAGGAATTTTAGTTCAAATATATTAAGTAGAAAATGATATAGATAGCTTTTTTTTTATAGAACGCACATTAAGTTATGAATAAAATATATTTGGGGATTCAAATTAACTGTACTCAAAGACGCGCCTATATACCAATACACTCATACTAAATGCACTATAATTGAACGTCAGCCGAACACACAAACCCGAGACCTCCATTTACTTTTGGTAATGACAATGTTAAATTATGGATTAAAGATGTAATTATATTTTTTTAAATTATTGTGAATTGATCATATCAGCAGAATAACCTAAAAGAAGGTGAGGTTGAAATTATAAATATTTAGCTAATATCGATCACATGTTTTAGTGAATAAAGCAATCATTGCATAAAGAATAATCAATCTTTCTAAGATTACATTATTTCTTATTATATCAGTAAACGTGTGTTAAAGGTAAACAGAAACAAAATGGCGGATACTACTTTCAAGCCTAGAAGCAGAGGAAAGAACATATACTTATAGAAGACGAGGCAGGTTGTATGAGCTTATGACTACTATCATTATACAGTAGGAGCTAATGCCTGGTTCCATTATGGAGTGGTAGGTAATGACATTTATTACAGCTCAGGAAACAATATTTACAACAAAGAGGACAGAACTCAGTGTTTACTGTGAAATATAAAAAGCGAGCACCGGACCATCTATTATACTGGTGCATAGATATATAATTTGTTACATTCAAGAGTAGATACTTTACTCGAACGATGATACCTTTAGACTGGATAGGCACATGTTTACTTAGGAGTCTAATGGACAACTAACTGGCTAAAGATCGGTTTTAAACAAACGGGTCATGAAAAAAAAATTGTTGCTCGTAACAGACCGTAGAGCGACGTTGGCACATGACAGACAACACGTTGGCCCAATGACAGATTTTCTCTAACAGCTATCGCATCAGAATGGTCCACGATACTGAATGTTCACTCACCAAACGCCCTCCCCCTCCGCGACTGCCAGTACGTTTATTGTCCATAGTAACATTGTGTTATAAAAACTGGCATTATAAAAAAAGGTCTGCGAAAAATCTGTACATGATGGAAGAATACGATACTTATTTGTGTTTTCAGGGAACCAAAAAACATAAAAGCAAGTCAAAATTATCAAATCAAATTTTAAAAAGTTTCTTTTTGTAAGCTTGTGTTACTAGTATTACAAATCTTCATTTATTTAATTATATAATTTCTTTCCTTTTTTATTTTTTATTTTGTAATTCTACACCAAATTGCAAGAATTTAATATTTGACTCTCTTTTTTATTTTTATTTTGAAATTTCAAAAGTTGGTATTCAAATTGACCCATAATTTTTTGTTTTTAATTGAATATAACTTTTGTAAGTTGCTAAATTTTTCTATTACAATTTTTACATGTTTCTTCTAATTAATTACAGAGAAAAAATGACCTATACGGTTGTAAAAAATTGATGCTACCAATCATCACAATGATTATTTCAAGTTAAGACTTCACTGGACATTTTTTTTAGAAGTAGTCTTTAAGGAAGTGAACCTAGATAAAATGTTTTTATATATTGTATATATGTATATATAGTTGACCGTAAAAATTGATATAAGTTTTATTGTGAAGTAAATGGATACAGCAGGAGTTTATTAGTTTCAAATGAATAAGTTCTTAACTAGTTGTTAAAAATTTAAATTAACAAGGCTATAATAAAATTATTTAGTAAAATCGGGGGAAAAGGAATAATGAACAATTATGATAGTGATAGAGGTAGGTAAAATTAATTTGAGTTGAAAAATCTAAATATTAAACTGAAATAATTATTCTATGTTTTGTTTGAATGTACATCATAACGTCTAGGTGATAAATGGAGTGAACTTTGACCCAGTCCTGAGTCATCCTATAGGATACAGCACATTATTTCATTTCTTATTTCATTATTCTAAAGGGGAAAAAATTCTATTTCCATTGAATGTATTTAATTTATCAGCTCTTAATTTATAACCATAGCAGCGATGAATTCAAATATTATGGTACTTGCAAAATAAAGGATACAATTGAGTGTACTTTTTTAAAAAACATGGAGAATAGGAGCTTTGTTATCAAGAACCGATCTTAATGGCCTTGAGTTAGTTGATGAAACAATTCAATAAATCCCGATGGTATCGTTGGCAAAGAGGATGCGGCCCACTACAGGCAGGAGTCACGGACGTCATGAACCAGATAGCCAGATATCACTGGTAGTGGACTATCTCCTGGATCAGCTGGATTAGGTACAAACTGGTCAGCCACCGAATGAATTATGTAAGAAGAAAGTGCCCTGGTTTGGGAACCGCATGGGAGCATTGGGACGTGACCTCACCCCTCGGCGTACAGTGGAATTAATTCACCGCTTGTGT
Source organism: Halyomorpha halys (assembly GCF_000696795.3). NCBI lineage: Eukaryota > Metazoa > Arthropoda > Insecta > Hemiptera > Pentatomidae > Halyomorpha > Halyomorpha halys. The sequence goes on from NW_027114062.1 coordinate 123,147, forward strand.
CTTTGTAGGACGGGCTAATTTCTCCAAGCGGTTCTTAAGGACGCCTATGTTTGTATAAACAAGGAAGAGAAATCTCAGTGTAGCATAAGCTGCTAATTGCAATGAGTCCAAAGGAAGGATGTTCATGTTCCTCATTCAGGACATTGGTACAGGAGGGGTAACTGTTGATATTTTTTTTTTTAATATTTATTTATTGCTATTTACAACTGTACATTATAATACATTTAGTAAATCTGATCTAAGTGAAATTGGAGTGTTACAGGCGTGTAGAGAAACTACCCAATGGTAGCACTCTAAAAACATTTTTACAATATAAGGTCTCGAGGCCATCTTCTTTTCAGACGCCTCGGAGGATTGTCCGGAATAAAAGAGGAAGCAAAATTAGAAACTAATGGGTTTTGAGTGGTTTAATGGAAGGAGTGATATCTGGTTCGGGCTAGATCGGTTACATAGGGAACATTAAGGTCTTTATGTATGATTTTATTTGTGACAAAGTAAGGAGCATTGAGGATTTTACGAAGGATTTTGGATTGTAAGGATTGGATACGAGAGGAATTCGAAGGTTTAGTGGAGCCCAAAGCTCAACTTCATATGTCCAGATTGGCCTTATTACAGACATGTAGATCAGTCTTTGGTAATGTGTTGGAAGTTTAGACCGTTTGTCTAGTAAGTGCTATAATTGTCGAAATCGACGTGCAGTTTTTCGCAGGTTTTCGAGCATATTCATAAAAGCGTGAATTTCAACGATAATCGAATGTTTCGGGTAAATGTTTTTCAGAGCTTTTAATGAACTCAAAGAGTCAGTTATAATAATTATTTTGGTATGTATTACTATCATGGAGAAGTGGAATTCTGAGACCATTGCATGGAGGTCGGCAGTAAATACATAATATAAGGAGTTTTATTTTGTGAGTTGAAGTTATTGTAATAGAAGGGGATTGCTGTAGTTTTCGGATTTTAATTAGATTAAAAATGGATCAGGAATATTTTGGAGGAGCCGCGAGAACTAGCTTTTGTATACAGTAGGTGACGTACTACGTTTGGGTAATCAAAATAATTGCAGCATTGTTTTTTGTTAATTATGTGTCCATGGACGATTGTAGAATTCTGATTTATATGAAGGTCAAAGAATTCCACATCAGTATGAATTCTTTTGAAAAGAATTTAATTTGTCTTATTTCTATAAAAATTTAGAATTTGGGTTTGAAGATGTATTTATTTGAGGGAATAGTTGAGAAATATAATTTATCAGTTGGGGTAGCGTAGCTTCAGAACACGAGCTAATGGGACTCGTTGAAAATACGCCGTTTGACATCTAGTACAAGAGCCGGAAAGAAAAAAAAGGCAGTTATTTCACTCCAATTTTTGATTAATTTAATGAAAATTATGTATAATTACTAGTCAAAACTGATGAGTCTACCAAGTGTAGGCAGGGGGAATAAAAAATGACAGTTGTTTCAAAACCTTAAAAAACATTAACTTTTCATTAGCTCTATACATTAAAAACTACCAACAATAATAGAAAATCTATGGGAACATTATTTATAGAGGAGTAAATTTTCTGAAATATTAGCCCTAATAGAGCTATTTACGTCCAATAGTTCTCGAGATACAGCTTTTTAAGTAGTAAGTTAGTTTATTTATTTTGAGAAATCTATATCTCAGGAACTATGGGACGTATAGATGTCTATTAGCACTCAAATTAAAGCTAATTTAACGCACTATATAGTAATTTATGACCTCCACCTTCGTAGGAATAGTATTTTTTTATGATATTTCCTAAAATAAATTGATTTATAATTGTGCCGACAATAAATTTGTGTTTTGAAAAACTTTATTTCAGAAACATTAAAACGTACAGATGTCTGTCAGCACTCAAATTAAAGCTAGTTAAATTTACTATAAAATAGTTTTAATGTTTATCTTTTTAGGAGTAGCAGTTTTTATGTTATTTGACAAAATAAATTCACAAACTGTTAATTTATAGTTGTTCGTATAAAATGTTTGATATTTGAAAATTATCTCTAGATCTATAAGATGTACATATGTCTGCCAGCACTCAAAATAAAGGATATTTAACTTACTATATAGTAGTGTATAACACTTATCTTCGTAGGGGTAGCAGTTTTTATGATATTCGCATATGAATATAAATTTGGCAAATGAAAATTTGTCAACAAAAAAACAACTATAAATCAATTTATTTTAGCAAATTTATTGTAAACTACTGTTCCAACGATGATGAACATCATAAACCACTTCATAGCTCATTAAACTAGCTTTAATTTGAGTGCTAACAGACGTCTGCAGGTCGAATGGTTTTTTAGATATAGATTTTTCAATATAAATTCACTTACTGATCATTCAGTATGTTCTGTATAACATTTTTATGAAATATTGCTTTTTAAAAAGCTATATATCGAAACTTTTGAACGTAAAGAGCTCTATTAGAGCTTACAGTTTTACAAATTTACTTTATTTTAAATGATGTTCTCATAGATTTTCCTTTGTTATTGGTAGTTGTAAAGATATAGAGCTCCGAATGAAAAATTTATTATTTTTAACCTTTCGAAAAAGCTGCTATTTTTTATTCCCCCTGCTAATACTTGGCAGACTCATCAATTTTGACTAGTAATTATACATAGTTTTCATTAAAGTAATCCAAAATTGTGCTGAAATAATTGAATTGTATCTTCTCTTGGGCTCTTGTAATAATCCGAATCCAGGGATGCAACCTTTAGTTTTGATACATTTTTTTATTAAAATTATAGCACTTCTAATCTTGAAGCTAAACGTTTATCTTGGAATTAATAAAACAAAGGTTTTACCAAAATGCATAACAAACCACAAAATGATTATTGAAGGATTTACAGATTCGTTAGTATGTGTATTTTACCTCTTTCTTGCTACATTTGGAACACAATGCTAATCAAATACTTAGTGACTATAAACTTTTTGACCTAATTTTTGGCACGGAGAAATTATGATACCTGTGAATGCATTTTTACAAGGAAGGTTATGGATTAAAATTCCATTATGTCCTTTATCATTATCTTTTATTCTCGTCACTTTCACAAACATAATAAGATGGTCCAAATAACAGGTTTGGAATGTATTGGTTTGATTTATGGTTTTCTTGGTGGCGGAGTGGAGGTTTTCAAACCGTTATTCAATTTCAGATGCTTTTTAAATATTGCGCGATTTAACTATTTTAAAGTTTCCTCTTCACGTTGTAAGCTAATATTTCAAAAGTGACATAAGACCGTAGCTCCCCGGGGGTTTTAGCGGGGCGGGTTCGCCGGGGATGGATTGCATTTTTTTGTGTTATGATCTCCAAATGTGCGATTTTGACATGTCGTACATCGACCAACCTACTCGCTATCGTTGTCTGTTTGAAAAGTCAGATAAGTAAGGCTACTATGGAGGGCGGGAGTGGAGGGTTTGATGCCGTTTTTCAAATTCAGGTACTTTTCAAATATTGCTCGATTTAACTATCTTAAAATTTCCTATTCCCATTTTAAGAGAATATTTCAAAAGTGATATAGGACCGCTTTTCTTAGTAAAAACAACTATATTTAAATAGATCGCTTATTATTGAGTCACAATTTCTAGTGAAAGTCAGTAAAAATTAAACTGCAATGTTTTGCTTCCAATAAAAAATTAAATTTATACTTGACCAACTAGCTTATAAGATCCAATCTTTTCTTCTTTAAGAAATATTTCATTGCCTGTGGAAGCAGCTACATCAATCAACTGAGACGGTGCTGTTTAAGAGCGAAGATGCCCCTAGATGGCTATAGACCCGTTAGATCTTATTCAATAACCGAACCGCCGGCGATCCCTTCCTCCGTGCGGTACCCCTTCCTTCCGATCTGGGAGTGCCGTCCGTGGTTGACATTCAGACCATGGTGGCACTCATCCCTAAATGGTGCACTGCGGAAGCTGCCCTGCCGCATCGCTAAACCATAGATCTCGAGTTGGCAGTCATTGATATTCACAATATATCAAATTGGTAGCTCTCTATAGCGGAACTCGAGAACCAACCCGTCTCACATTTCCTAAGACTATTGTTCCCCATAGGTGATGTTTATCGCTCTGTGAATATAAATCACAAAATCAATTTTATAGAATATATATTTTGTATTTTTAATTTTTATAGAAATAAGCTGGTATGAGAGATTGCTCGGTGGTAATAGTTGACAAATAATGCACGGATATTGTATTATATCTGTTTTGAATAACCTTTGTTTTTAAGAGGTGTAGTTGGACTCAATAAAATGTACTGTCATCATTTAGCTGATCAAAACTAGTGGTTGAGCGAGCATGCCATGGTACCCTTACTTATCTGACTTGTTAAACAGACAGTTATAGGGAGTAGGTTGGTCGATGTACATGTCACAATATCACAAGAGATCATAATACAAAAAAAGCAATCCTTCCCTCCCGGACCCAACCCCGCTAAGACCTTTTTTTTTCGTACCCTCCAAACTGAAAAAATAAATAATAAATATTACAAAAGATGCTAGTTAAAGCTTCCTTCCTATTTTCTACCCATGGGTACTTTAAGTGGTGTTGCAGGTATGTACTGTGTGTGCTGAACGATGGGGCTGTGTGCGCATTTAAACTATGTTGCGCGGGGAGGGTCCGCTTTAGTACTCGCTTCGGCGGTACATAAACTAAATTTGGAACGATACAGAGAAGGTTAACATGGCTCCTGCGCTAAGACCCCATTTTTATTTTTATTTTCAAAACCTCTTTATTTTTATTTAAATACAAAATACAATAATATATAATAGATAGGTATATATATACAAAATACAAATTACATCTTTGCGCTAAGACCCCCGGAGAAAGTCCTATACCGCTTTTGAAATATTAGCTTAAAACGGGAAGAGGAGACTTTAGAATAGTTAAATCCAGGAATATTTAAAAAGCACCTGACATTTAAAAACGGCGTAGTAATAACAACAATACTAATAATAGTAAAAAGGATTAATTCCTTATCAGGTACTCAATTAAAGACCCTTCATAGGTTGTATTAATGCTTTTTTAGTTTTTTTAAAACTGGAAATTAGATTAAAATAACACTAATTTCATAATTCAAAAAACATTTGACGTTTTGGTTTTTTTCAACAATTAGGTACGTTTTGAGTTTTTCAGCACAAAATTAAACGTTTTAATTTTTTTTTTTGGCAACATTTTGATTTTTGTTGCATAAAATTGAAAGCTTGAACTAATATACTAATATTGTACACATAGGTTGGCCAATATTTATTTTATTATGTTTTCCCTCTTTATGTCATGATTTAAGATTGATAAATTTGAGATAAACCAATTGCATTGTTTAACATATGAAGAGTCAAATTCAACTTGAAAATCATAACAAGTAAAGAATATTTTTGGAACAGTGTTAACCAGTGGCTCTCCAGAATAAACTCGTTATAGAAAATTTTTTTGTTTTTATTTTTGGTTAATTTTTTTTAACCTCTATTCCCACTTCACCTCTAGCCCTTCATTCATCCGTTTAACTTTGTGGTTCAATGTAAATATTTTTTTAATATTATTATATTATACTATTTTTATTATTTTAAATAATGTACTTACCGCTAAGAAAATTTTACTTAGAAGAATATGTTTATGTTCTCTTTTCTATGTATTATTTCTAAAACTAAAAAATGAGGTAGTTTTAGGAAAATAATTGAATTCCAGCCTTCATAAGAAGAATATTAAATCCATTAATACAGTTAGCTTTTTCCTTAGCTCTTTGATTGTAGAAAAAAAAATCAGGGTTTTAACGTAGTTTGCATAAATGTAGGAGAGTATTTGAAAATTCTAAAATTCTAAAAGTGTTAGGGATTCAGTCATTTTTTTTAGGGGGTACAATTGCTTGAACAACGTTTATACGAAGATGTGATTTATTCATAACGCTCAACCACGAGATTTTTTCCCCCCATTAATTTCTATTTTACGAGACTGAGCGGATTCCGAAGGTCTTCTTGAAACCACAGGATTGACTCACGGCTACAATAACAGAAAAATAAATTACCTGCTTATTTGATCCCGGGTTTTTAGGGTTGGTAGCATAACGCCCTAACCTCTGGAATACCTTACTTCTCTGTAGAGTATTTAATTTAATCAACATAATGTTCAGTTAATTTTCTATCTATTAGAACTATAAATTAAATAATAAATTTGCAGGATTTCTGTGCTTTATACAAATTTTTAGCTTTTTCTGCATGATATAGCCTATTTTGAATTTTTTACTGCATAAAAATCCGGTCTATACTTATAATTATATCCAAGACTATCACACAAGATGCCTTTAAATTCGTCAATCATAATTTTAAATGAAGTAAACTATTCCAAAGAGTTTGAGTAGCAAGTCAGTTGAGACTCTTGACTATTTCCCTTAATAATAGTGTTGGTCAATTTTCATTTTATAGTTCATGGACGTGTAATTGATTAAATTTAAAATTTAGTTTTCCATAAACTTTTTGAAATATTCTAATAAAAATAAACATAAAAATGGCACAAAATCAACATGTAATCAAATTATTTTCTCATATTTTTGAATTTTGTTGTAATTCGCAATGAAAAGTTCATTATAGATTTCCATGCAGAAGAAAAGGGTGTGGTGCTAAGCTGAACATTAGTAAGGTACTTAAGTCTAGATTTGCTTCAACTTCATGTCATTATGTGTTTATATTTACAACAGGTATCAGTAACTACCTCCACTCATTTCATAGTGAATTTAAACTTTAATATGTGGCTCATTTCTTATTTACCAGTTGGGCATGTTGTCCATAAGCTTAGTTATTATAACTAGGAATAACTGGTAGTTAATTTCATCAAGAACGGACACCCTGATTGATTTTAAACTTCCTTGTCTGAATTAAAACTGGTGTACCATTTCTGATATGTGAGAACTTGTCTTAGAGGTAGATAGATATCTTTAAAATTAATATCTGAATATTAAATAAATAAAAAAATTATTGAAAATAACGAAGAACATTGAAAACAATGTGCAAAAATGTGGAATTTGGGATAGGTCAAACTTGAACCTGAAATTGTAGGCTACGGAAAATGTCTAAAATTATGATAGATAAGGCAATGGTTATTATCTGTTACATCATAGCAAACACCATTACCTTTTCTAAATAATTGAGCTGAATTCATTTACAATTTAATTTGAATTCAAAACAAAATAATTGGAGGTTAAAGAATTACTGACATCCTGCATTACGAAAAGAAAAAAGTGCAAATTACTCATTTCACTTCTGAGGCGTGCAACTCAAGAGTGGACGAAACCAATCATGCAAAGAATTCTTAGCTACAAAGAAGATAATTTCAATCTGATATGATCAATCATTCATCAATTTCCTTTTTTCACAGGATTTTATTGAAATAAATTCATTGCTAACTACATACATATTGTAATTAATTCACTGGAACACACTAATTAGTTTTACTTCTCTTAAGGTTATCACAAAGAGTCTAGATCTACTAAGGAGTCATCAGAACCTTTGATCGTTTTTTGAACGATTAAAAATTGTGAAATCTTAAAAATCCATACCACCACGACTCCACTTTCAGATAGCTGATTCCAACTATGTGCTTGATGTCTCATGTCCATTTGCCCCTAAACAGATATATTCATCATCAAAATATTTTCTTTAAACTTACTCACACACAATAATAATCCAAAAAAAGGTTTTCTGATAGCATATTCAAATTAATCCAAGACAATTTGTCTTTTGGTTGTTGATCACATATCATATAATATAATGTAAACGTTTCGGTGGTTACGTGAAAAGCGTTTTTTCCTTTAAATAATTATCAAGTTCTTTCATAGTTGATATCTGAAAATTTTATATTTTCACTAGCTGTTATTAATGGTCGCCTGATGGTATACAATATACTGAATTTTATAAACATTTTTTGAGCTGATTTTAAGAAAATTGAATCTATAAATTGGCACTTCAAGCCATTTTATTTTACTGAATAAGTCAATGTAACATCTCTGGCACATACTGATATGAGCTAAGCTGTTCATAAAAACCATTTTGTAAGACTTGGTTATTTGGAGGCAGAGAACCTCATAACGTGTATTGCCGTCGAAAACTCGAATTCGAAATTTTATACGATATCAAAACAACCACTTTATAGTAAAAGTAAAAAAAAAAAATACATTAGAATAAGATAATAATGAGATTGCTGATGTTTGGCGTAGTAGCAAATATTATAGAGTTCCATTGATTAAAAACGATTATATAGAAAATGTCTAAATTATGCAATTCAGTAGTGAAAATAAAGTTTTCGTTCATTAAAGTTAGTAGTTAAAATAAGGGGTTTTGGGAAATAGTGAAAGATAGATAGTTCAAAATGTCTTAAAAACTTGTAATGAATGTTTGTAAAACATAAGAGTTTATTCTTTTAATTTAATTATTATCTATTCAATTTAGATTTAATAGGCACGGAACTAATAATTGGAAAACTCATTCAAACCTTAAGGTTTTTTTTTTTTTTTTATGACCCCCCTTCCTGGTCATTTCTGACATACGGGAGGCGGATTATAGTTGGGGTCAAGTTTTTCATTTTAAGGGACTGCTACTCGATGAAAAAAGTCAACACAAAAGCTCGCAAATCTCAGATTGGTAAGACCTGCACCTAACCACCTCAGCTACCGACGGCCCCAAACAAATATCTCCAATATGAAATTCTGCTTTACCTAGTATGATCCGAAATCTGTATTGGGCGAATAGTGAGGAGGCTACATCATTGGCGATAATCCTCAAATGTTGGGATTTGAATTTTTTTTCTTACCTCCTTTATTGTAAATATATATATAACAATATTAATATATACCTAAGTATATAAAAACGTAACTTGTGCTCTTCCTTTGTCACATGGGAAGGAACCCCATAAGGGTTGGGCTGGGTCCGCTGAAGGTGGGGTGTTACAATATTAGCCAGGAGCTGCTAGCCGGGGGGTACAAAGAACGGCGAGAGCCGCTCCACTGGGGGATAAAAGGTGAGATGGGTTAGAATTATTCATTGAAACACTGGAAGAAAATATTTGCCGATATATAGGACTAGACGGGAGTGTGGACTATATTTACCCAAGACCGTGATAAGGATAGCATATGCGTAACCGTATAACTTTGTAAGTGAAAAACATATTCTGTTCAACTTCAAAGATTATTTTAGAGCAATATACAAGAAAAGAGATAGATAAATTTCATCTAGTATTTTCTCAAATAGTGGCCAAGGGTACTCTTTCACTCACGTTGTCAGTTCGTGGGCCATTAAAGCTACCCGAGGCATGTTATTTTCTTTCTTTTTTTCGGATTCCACTTTTCCATCTTCATGACAAACATTAAAACTGTAATCGGCTACTCAAACCTGAGGTTATCACTTCTTTTTGTGAAAGTCCAGGTGAGAGACAATCTGTTCTAAATTGAAAATACTACTAGTTAAATATTGTAACGGTCATTTTTTTTTTATTACTGAGAATATGCCGATTGACTGTGTGTGAAAAAAGTGGCCCCCCTCAAATTTGAATAAAAATTCAATGTGTCAGATATATGATGCAGTAGGCTTGGGTAGCCATCTTTGTCCCTAGAACGAGAAGAGTTAACAGCATCTCAAGAGCTGCATAACTTTTGACTAAGATAAACAATTCACTATGAGTGAATCAACTACACTCCACTCAGGCGTAGGGACGGAGGTAGGATGAAAGAGGGGTGGTAACTCAAGAAGAGAACAATAATATGCATTTTCAAGGTCTCAATAGCTCACCGTATAACCTCCAACATCTTCAACACAAGTAAACTACTACATATATTTTTTAATATAATTTAATTCCCATTACAATCCACAATCAAAATAAAATACTAACTCTACTGTACAACCTTTTGGCAAACCCTCACATAACCATGTGTATAAATTAAATTAAGAATAGAGGCGTATCTCCATTCTTCTATATCACCATTCTTCATTTATTTCAAAATTCATCAAATACAGTCCACTCCATTTATTCAAACCAGCGATACCATTAAAAAAATTAATTTTGGTAATATCCTCCAAAATTTCATCTAGGGGAATACCCAAATTAAACAGACTGATTTTGGAAGATTTTTAACTGCATTTTTATTTGAAGAGTGAAATAAAGAATTTTCAAAAAGACTTTCATTAAAAGCCATTAATGTAGATTTATGTTGGTATATGCCTGTTTATTACAATAACAATACATTCCTACGTCATCGTCCGGTATTCGCAGGGACCAGTGAGAGATCCGCCACCGGAAAGAGAAACTAGGACGTGTCATGTGGGCAGTTAAGTATGCAAGAAGAGCCAGGGCCGCTATGTAAGTGAAGATTAACATTAGAGAGGGGTGCGACCGTTACATACAGCCACCGGACCGTGCAACATTAGCTCTCCCATTTCTGAATTAATAACACCTGTATGCGGTCACTAGTTTTAACCACTGAATGTTCCTTGTTTCATATTCTAATATAATATATTTATTGGAAGATTATTGATTGACCGTGTGTATAGATGAATGGAATATGGTCCGGGTGCGGTCAAAAAAACTCAAATAGTTGATAATTATACTATTTTATTGAGCCAACGTTTCACCCCACGTTGTAGGGCTTCGTCAGGGCTAAAAAAGATACAATAACTATAGCTAAAAAAAGGAAAAAAAGAAAAAAACATAAGTGTAAAATAACAGGGGTATAAAATGTAAAAACGTAAGATATATGGTAATAAGAAAAAATAAAGGTTATAAATAGTAAATGAAAAGGGTAATAGTAACAGATAGATAAGAGAAGAAATATTATAGAAAGTACAAATAGAGAGATGAAAAAAGAAAAAAATACAAATCAAATGATGAGACAGAATGCATACCTGTTTTGACGGCAGTCAAAAACAAAGTGACCGTTGGTATTGGGAGGAGTGGGGACGGCAGTTATGCCACAATAACGAAAATAATTTGTAAAGTAAACATAGTAAAAAAATATTTAAAATAGGTGAACAATAAATGGTAATATACATAATAGGGGGAGAAGAAATATTAAAAAAAAAAAAAAAAAAAAAAGATTTTGAGTTTTTTTTATCGCACCCGGACCATATTACATTAATATATTAATGTGCGTGTGTGGTTCCTGAGGTACGTTCAATAAAACAACCCTATGAGGCGACGTTTTACGAATTTGTTACCGTAGTCATGCCATACTGTGAAAAAAAAAGCAATTTTTAAGAAAAAAATAATTTCTTCAACTAATTATTATACACTAAAACGTACAGAATACTAATTAGGATTAATAATTGGAAAAATTAATTAAATTGTCTGTTACCGTATGTATACAATTTAATTAATAAAATTGCAAAATACAATTTCTGCCGTACATATTTACAATTATAAACGAAAACCTGAGACAGAAAAAATATAAAGCTTTTTCGAAACTTTCAATTGTTATTCTTCCGGAATTGAGTGGACAGAAGGTCTTCGACTACCTTCAGTTTGCAATTTTAAAGTTTTGAAAAAATAATTTATAATAATAATAATCTTTATTTATTCTGGGATTAATCCCTTTAAAATAATTTACAGGCGTCAAAATTAGGCTGTAGAGCCTTAGCATAAATTACAAAATAGAGATGAAATTACAAGATGTCATAAAATAGAATAATATAGTGAATTTAAAAATATACAATTAAACAATCATAATTAACAGAATATATAAAATAATGATAAAACAAATAAAATGAAACCAATTGTCGTATCATAAAACATAATGTGACTTCTGATCAATAAAAAAAAAATGATAAAAAATAAAATACAATTAAACTAAAAAGTAATAAATGAAAAGATATAATTTCTGCTAGTGTACATATTTACAATTATATACGAAGATCTAAGACATAAAATACTGAAAATATATAAAGCTTTTTTGAAACTTGTTTCAATTGTTATTCTTCCGCGATTGGGTGGACAGAAGGTAGTCGAAGATACGGGATTTGAGGATTGGAAGGGTATTAGCACTACGAATAAAGGAGGGAATAGAGTTCCATAGGGAAGAGGAACGGATGAGGAAAGATCTACCAAAGGCTGCAGTAGATCTGAAACAGCCGGAGCCCTTGGAGTTAGTAGCGCGCACATAAATATATGTACATACAGTTAACTGATAGAACCGAGAGACTATTTCACGACATGGACACTACTAGTAGCAATGAAGGACTCAACACGAATATCTGAGATGAATATAAAGATAATAATAAGAACATGAAAGAGATATGAAAGATTTTCTATAGTTCTCTGTTGAACTAAATCATGCCACAGAGAATATTCTGAGATTATAGCTACTTAGTCAAGGAAATAAAAATATTGAAAGTAGGGGTGCATAGAAAATAGAAGTACTCTGTTTATAAAATACTTCTGGCAAATTGAGCTAAACCAGTATCTATTTTTCTATGCTCTTAATTCCAGTAAAAGATAAAGAAATTAATCACTAGTTTCCAAGGAGATATAGTAACAATATAACTTTTTAAAGCTTTAGAAGCTACAAATTTAAAATATATTTTTAGTTAAAAGGAAAATAGTCTGCAGTAAAAAAAAATGTATTTTCCTTCACTTCTTTATCATTATAGGTCTGGTAAATACAAGTAGAAAACATATTTATTCATTTATTAATAAGTTAATTCTAAATTAAGATGTAAATATAAAAGATAGTTTGAATTAAATGTTTGAGGTATTTATAAGCATTTTATGAATCTTTTGGAGGAAGGTAATCATCAAATGATGACAAAAATTTCCGTTTTCTGATTCAGTATGCCTCAAACAATATATTTGAGTATATTGTATACAAGTAAAAAGTTGCATAATACACTTTACGCAGTATAAACAGACAGCATTTCATGAATCTTTAGTAATAATACCAAAAAATAGTTTAATCAAACTTTTTACGGCTTACAGTATGTAACATTCATTGCAAGTTCAATATAGTTAAGCTGTGGGATAATTTCCATTATGGCAATGCCTAACTTAGAGTCCAAAAGTCTTTTCTTAACGGTCGTATCCTTCTGTAAGATACGGTTGGCAAGACGGCAAATTATTGTGCATATCATTACGCTATATGTTGTGTGACCGTAAAAAGGACATGTAAACAGTTTTCCGTTCTGTTTATGAGCATTTTAATTTGTTTTAGGGAACAATAATAATAATATAAGGTATTAAAAACTTAAACTATAAAAGTTTCCTCTAGGATCATTGGTTGTAAATATACTAGCTTTTTTGTAATCCAAAACATGATGAAATTTGGGTATTTTCGCAGTTTGGAAAAATCTATATGAAATAAAACTATTCATGTAAAAAATGTATTATTGATATTACTGATAAAATAATAAAAATGTAGGACATGGAGGATCAGGCCTTAGAACCTTTCTTATGAAGTGATCCTAAATAACATATAAACAAATAACATATTGCAGACAAACAACTCATTTCTACATTAAAAGGAATCGATCAAATCTGCATGTGGATGGAAAAGATGGAAAGCAGATACACTTAAAAAACTTCTCGCTTGAAAACCTGTGTATTTTTGTCCTTTTCTTAAAACCAGTTTTCAGGGAGTATTTCACATTTTTCATCCTCTTCACAGTTGCAAACTTTCTTTTCTTCGTAACAGTAAAATGATTTATTGTTAATAAGCAACTAACCTTCATATTTATTCGTTCAAACCTTGATTTCAAGCTACTGGGTCAGCGATTTAAAAATGATTTATCCAGTTCAAATGCCCTACTAATGGAGTTGTTAAAGTAAATAACGATGCAATAGGTCAGAGCTTATGACGACAAATCCACTTTCCCGGAGTTATCATTCTTGATGTAGTATCCGTGAACTAGTCCACTAAATACAGCAGAGTGATTGCTCCTCACTCGTTGAAATGACCCGAACCGCCCACTGAAGCCATCGCTGCAGACCTTAAGTGGATCAGCCTTAGACTGACGTGGGCAAAAGGAATCATTGTCTCACCCATGCTTTAGGTACATGTAATTATTTGTCATTTTGTAAGGGAGAGGAGGAAAGTAATGCGAAGTACTTTATTGAAAGATTTGAGCTTCCTCAAGTTAATTGAAATGGATTACAAAACTATTATACTTCCTAGTGTCCTGTAATGATGCGAAACGTGACCATATTCTTGAAGGGAAGGACCAATGTCGATTTTAGTCTTAGCAACCTAAACCGAACACAAGTTTAAACCACAACTTATTCGGTATTATAAAAAATTATTCAGCGTCTGTGATTAATTCCTTAAAGCCTACTAAGTAATTCAATTAAAGACGTCTGGAATTTTTTCGTGACTTCATTTATATTCGTATAATACATACATGCATATTACAGGGAAATGATATATGTATAACAGTGAAATAATGCCTAAACACATATTGAATGCATCATAATTAAAATATAACGTAATGTACAACAGTTCTTGTTTTCGAGAAGGGAGAGATGCTACTTATGACTTAATTGGCCAAGAGTCCCGAATGTCTAGTACTGGAAAAACAACGCTCTGCTTTTGAAAATTGTGTATTATTTATAATAATTAGTACAAAAAAGGGTAGGTCCAACGAAAAATTTAGACGGCGAACTTCGTACTTAACTTGGAACCGGTGAACATAATCAAAGGAGTCGTCCGAAACGTAGCAACATAGGCTGATGACACATGTATACCGTCTGTAAATAACGACACATCTAATGCACCACAAACACTTCAGACACATATAACATCTATTGAAGAATGGTGTAAAAACTGGAGAATCAAAATAAATCCTGACACATCCCATCAGATCACCTTTACTCTCCGTCGTATATCTCTACCCTACTGTCCTACAGTATCCTTTCTAAACACTCCACTTATGCCTGTTGAACAGATTCGATACTTAGGTCTCCATCTCGACAAGAGACTTACTTGGAATCCAGACACAAGACTGAAACGACAAGAAACTGCTCGTAGATTCCGATTGCTACAACACTTATTTGACAAACGTTCTAAACTTCCCATCCACTACAAAAAATTAGTATACACTACGATAATCAGACCAATTTGCACATATGGAATTGAGCTCTGGGGCTCTACCAAGCCATCAAATTCCTCCCGCATCCAATCCTTACAATCCAAAATCCTTGATGCTCAAGTGTAAATGAAACATAAACACAAGTGTATAAAATTAAACTCAAGTGTAAATCACATTAAATAAATAAATTTAAAAAAATATATACTGCTGAATGTCTCTATTTAGATGCAGGATTTTTTTTTATCAAACACATTTATCATTAAATGTCAAATGTGACAGAATCAAACCTAGAACTAAAACAGCACTCTAGAGCATCTGTTAGTAATCATCATGACTTTAAATTTCAACTATTGCTTCTATTAATAATAGTTGAAACTGATTTAGTGTTAGCGAATTGTTTAAAATAAATTCATTATTTAATTAATATGATATAATAGACCATACTATTCAACATACCAACAATAGACCTCACGTCTTGTTTCTATTCATGAAGTCTTCCTGTTTGTACCGTTTCGGACGGGAAGGTATACAATTTAAGTGGGCTGCTGTTTATGTGCTAGCAGTTAACTGCAGTTCCGTTTGTTGATCCGCAGCCAAATGGAGCAGGTTCGGGCAAGCCGTAATTATTGGAGCTATCTCAGGGAATTAGATCTTTCTGGGTCAAATGTAAACAAATTAAAAGATAAACTATAGAGTAAAGGTTCCACAACTGTTTTGGCAGGTAAAAGCCAGGAGACGGGGGAGAGGGCTTTTAGTCTCCACCTGCCCCAAATTATTATTTTTTTAAAAATCCTGATATAAATGAATAACTCATTCTGAAAAGGGGTTCACTTTTTTTGGAATAATAATTAAGTTGACTCTTTCTCGAAAATCAAACTTACTTAGTTTTTGGCTAGGTTGGGTGATAAACTACTGAACTCTTGTTAATCTTAAAAAAAAATTAAGATATTCTGCTTTCTTTTTAACCACAATTATCAAAAAATCCAATCAATATTTTTAAATCATACTTTAAATTAGGATGCCAACTAAATCATCGATGGATCGTATCATTTCCGGCAAAGCCTAAAAAATAATTTTACAATTTCTCCAACATTGTAGTTACGAGTCACGTGATTTTCAAAGAGATCTAAAACGCACACCGACAATAAAGTCCTACAAAGACTGGGTTTGAATTGTTTTGTATGTTTTTGATATATAAAAAATAAAGTATTATCAATGAAAGTCTAGAAAAGCGACAAGTACAAAATGGGTTATTGTGGTCTTGATTTCTTTTTCAAAAGTAAAACACAAAACAATCCTGTGTGCTTATCAATTAACAAAAATACTATATTCTGAAAACGATCATATCATTATATTTAAAAAATAATAATCAATAACAAAATGAAACGTCTAAAACAGTAGGAAAATGGTGCCGGTCAAAGAAACTACAAGCATGTAATGATTGTAGAAAAATAGTCCAGGTGGCGGGTCAAACAAACTACAAAAATAGCAGAAAAATTTATTTATTAGCGTTTAACGTTTCGCCCCATTTCGCAGAGCTTCATCAATGCTTGGAGTTTTGTACCTTCTTTGACCGCCACCCGGACCATTTTTTTACAATCATTACATGCAGTGAGCTCAAAATCTTCAAAAATCCTAAACTTTTCACTCTGTTCTCAATATTGTTAAAGCTATTGTGCAATGAGTGAATCGCTACAATACGATAAAAATTAATCAAACATATTTTAAAGTAGCAAATTAGCTATAACTTAAATGATGAAACCTTCTTTGAAATTTCTAAAATTATACTTAATCTATAGCGTGCTATTCTGCTGAGTATTTCTGCAAATTATTTTTACTTATTTACCTTGTTTTGTCTGCTATCATCTAATGAAGCAATATTTTGATATAAATCGGTCCATAGCTAATAAGGTATTAGTCGTAGATTCCGAAAATAGTGACCAAAGTTGAAAAATCTGCAGTTACAATAGAGATATTTGGATTTTTAAAAGGTAATAACGTAGTTTATTATTCATGAAAAAAATCATTTCTTGACTAGGGGTCTGTTGGACCCCGTTATAATTTTTTTTTTTTCTTCTTTTTATATCAAATAAGACGTTCAATACAATACATTCTTTAACAATAATTAATACATTCTTTATTTACCTGGAAATAATATTGAGTTGTTACCAACATGAACTGGTTCATATACGAGATAGTGTGTTAAATATATATGTACCTGCTACGCCAGGTAACACGAAAGGTGGGTCTGTTGGATCGAGTTATAATTTTCTACTTTTTATATCAAATAATACGTTCAATACAATTCATTTATTAACATTAATGAATAAATTCTTTGTTTACCTAGAAATAATATTGAGTTGTTACCAACATGAACTGGTTCATATACGAGATAATATCTTAAATATATATTTACCTGCTACGCCAGGTAATACGAAAGGCCAAATAATACGTTCAATATTTTGTACGTATATATAAACGTTGTATATACGTTCAACATTTATTGACATTAATGAAAACATTCTTTATTTACATGGAAATGGATTATGCAAAAAAAAAAATAGTTAGAACATTAAAATTGAGTCCCTCCGACCTACCTGCGCTAAGTATTAAATAATTCAATTATTATACAATCCATATCATATAAGAATATTTTTTCGTTCAATATTAGAACAAGAATGTTCCAGAATTCATTTACATTCAGATGAAAAGCCAAATTTAATTTTACACCTGAGTAAGATTTCTAATCACTACATTACAGCCTACAGTCCGCTTAGAAAGTTGATGTTAACAACCTCATGCACGAACAATCCATAAACACTGCCTAGTAAAGATCTAGCTTAAAGACTAATGTAGGACTCCATCAACACTTTCTTAGCGGCACGGCAATATATAAATGGACATAACCATTTATAAAACCTAATATTTACAATCACAAGTGGGTCGACGCTTTTATAATTCACGCTATCTCTGGACCTTGCTTTCTTCTCGAAAGTGGTAGCGCACATAAATTACTGCTGCGCATCTAAACACTCCCATAAGTAGGAGTCGTTTCTCGTTTTAGTGAGATTAAAAAAAATAAAATAAGTATTTTTACTGCTCTTTCGGACATTTAATAGACTCAGCTGAGAGAAATTTTGATATATTGAGGTTTTCTGTTAAGTATGATAAAGGTATACAATTTTAGGTTATGAATACTCACTTAAGTCTCTTCTTTGAATTTTGTTTTTTTAAGCGAAATTGACGAACCAATACTACTGGAGAATGATTTGTTCTGCCTTTCAACCATAGAATGGTGTAGTTATAAGTATTTAAAAAAGAAGAAGAAGATTATTAATTTAATATATTGATTGTTTGAGAGTGGTTTATTTTATTATTAACATAAACTTTAATGATCCACTTTTTCTTATAACTTTTTATTTAAAATAACCTCCAACGTTCGGCCCTTAGGCCATTTTCAAGGAGACTAGCTTAACCATTGAATCCTTTAAATTATCCTTTTTGCAGACTAATTGTCCATGTCTTACACAAACCATATAATATCAATACAAAAACTATTCCAAACAAATTATTTTTTATACATATATTGTATCTATATAATATTTTACAGATATTGTGAATGGTTAAGGAAAAAACCAATTTTGTGGAATAGTTTTTGTATTGAAACTATATGGTTTCTGTAAGACATGGGCAATTAGCCTACAAAGTAGACAATTTAAAGAATTATGACATCAATGGTTAAGGTTGTCTCCTTAAAAATGGCCTAAGGGCCGAAACGTTGGAGGTTATTTTAAATAAAAAGTTGTAAGAAAAAGTGGATCATTAAAGTTTGTATTAATAATAACAAAAAAAATGCTACCACACTTCTTTGATACTTTTTTTATGAATTCCCTATTTTTATAATTACTTTGTTCCAGCTAATTAAAAGTGTTGGTTCATGTGAAAGAATTTATTTCATACACTTGTATGAGATATATTTTTATTCTCCGAGAACCGTAAGTTGAGTTTTATTACTGTACACTTTTTGTTCATCGTGCAATTTCATTTAATACAGTATCATTTAAATAAGTTCACCCCAGAAAAAGAAATTTTGTCAACCTTTTGTGTATTGTGTACTTTTAGTGGCGTGCCAAAAATTTGGACCCTAATATAAACAAAAGTGTATGAAATGTTTTTGCAAAATGAATTTGTTTGAAAAAAAATAATATATTAAAAAAAAATATTAATTTTGTATTGAAAACTAGAAATAAAAATTAACTTGGGATGCCCTTGCTTTAAAGTAAGAGGTGCTAAGAACTGAACCATGTTAACTTGAAAAAGGGTACCCTAATCTCGACCCACTGGACTGTGGGAGGTTGTACCAAGATTGCTCTTACCAACATAACACAACCACTAACATTTTTTTTCTGTGCAGAAAAAGATAATTGAAAAAAGCACCTACTTCCTACACTGAATTCATTAGAATATGTTGGTAAAAAAAAAAGTCCAAGAAATAACCTGAAATCAATCTCACTTAACGATATAATTTAGCCGAACTTTCATTTTAAATACAATTCTAACTCATGATTAATGTCAACCAATAAGTTGAATAACATGACTGATAATGTTTGTCAACTTTGTAATATTTAAAGTCCTCTACTTTCTATAAGTTAACAGAGCACCGACATAAATATTCCTGTTATCTCTATTCCTAAGATAGACTACGCATCGCTGCTGATACAGTCGGGTGACACTCTTAAGGACGAAGAGCGTGCAGAAACAGCTGGTTAATGAAAGCGAAACCTTTTCACTCTCTTCCCGCCGGGACCGGTTCGACCCTCAGCACGCCAAACAAACAGGTTAGAGAAATCATCTGACCTCAACGACTATTAATCTCATCCTCATTTGGAAGACCATGGTGATCAAGATACTTAGGCCGTTCGGGGAGGGTGTGGGAAAGAAGGGGATGAAGCATTGGATAATTGCGGTGTAATTAGCAATGTTTTAGGACAAGAATGAAAAAAGTAAAAACAAATTAAATAAAATACTCTTATATAATCAGTAATTCAAAATATTTGATAGAACTTTTCTCATCACTGCGAAAAATTGATGTATATAACTACAAAAAATATGGTTCTGATATTTCATATCTAGAAAACATATAATTTATTTTATCTTTCTTTAAAATTAAAACACAAATATTTAGTTACTAATAATCATTAAAATATAATAGAAAGTAATATTATTAAATTGCATATCGTATGTATAAAAATGAAATAAAAAATTAATCAAAACAATTAGGAAAATTCAAGAAAAAATTTAATAAAAAAAAATTTCCATATGGTTATTTACAACTAGGACAGTTCAATGAAGCAAGTCTAAGAGTGCCCTGAATACAATACAATGAGGCAACAACTTGGAAAGCGTCCAAACCTAAAGAAAATTGACATGACCAAGAGTTCAAATTACTATTTTGTAAAATAAATGTAAATCAAATCATATATATATATATATATATATTTGTATTATTTTCCTGTAATAATTTCAGAGTATAGAGATATTTGTGTAGCAGCTGTGGCGAGATGAGACTGTCCTCTTTCTGTAAATCTAATACAACGACCCCAAGAACATCTATTGATCGGAGTGGGGTGGGGTGGAAGTGGTTTTAAAAATAGATTTTATAATGGCATGTTTTGAACGCTATTAGAATCTGTCAAGTCTTGTTGACAGCACCACGGTTACACGTAAATGATAAGCTTGAATAGTAAAATATTGTTTAAACTTTAAATATAAACCAATATAAAGAAATCTTACGCAGAAATATTTAATCTTTTAAGTACCATGTGTTTGCCATTTTAATTATTCTTAATGAATTAAACAGAAATATATTAGTAACGAACCTTGATTTCAAAATAATATTGGCTTAAAATATCTTCCAATTATCTAGCATATCTATTTTGCATTATTCAGATATATATGATGTATAATTTTTTTCTCTAGATTAGTCAATGAAATTAAGTAAAAAAAAAAAAAAATCAACATAATAACGCAAATACTGCAGTAAACAGGACGATTGTATCAGCGATCTATGAATGAATAATGAATGATATCTTGTCATATCGTAGATGTACAACCTTTGTCTCAGAGTGATTAAGCAGCTCCCCGAAAACAAATGATGGTGATTGAGCAGGAATAATAAAAAAAGTTTCTAGAATTACTGGAACGACAATGTTAATGAAAAGAAAATAGAAATTTTTTAAGAGAACCCAAATAGCCCTAGACAAATTTATTTTTTGAGGATAAAATACAATTTTTGGTTTCTAAAAAATAAGTTTAAATACAACATTAAAATTCAGTTTCTCACCCTGCAGCATTTATTTGTTTGTAAATAATATTTATAATGCAATAAAAAATTAAACATAAATATAAAAGTAGTTATTGTTAAGATATTAGGTTTAATTTGTTATTATTTAATTTATTTATAGGTGCACAACTGTATTAAAATTGTATACACGTGATGTTACATGTACAAGTAAATGTGATGTGACTCGTACTACAATTACATAACACCATCTTGTAGAGAATCTACCCATTGATAGAACATTGATAACATTTCTAAAGAATATCTCGATGCAAACTTCTTTTCAGACGCCTAAGAGGATTATCATGTTATGAAGGAGATGCAAAATTAGAAACAAGTGGGTTTGAGCGGCTACGGAGTTTATTATGAAGGATTATTTAAATATTTATTTTTTTTTAATTTATTGCTATTTACAACTGTACATTATAATACATTTGTGTATTTGTGCGTGTAGAGAAACTACCCATTTGTAGTACTCTAACGACGTTTTACATTAGCTGGTCTCGTGGCCATCTTCTTTTCAGGCGACTCGGAGGATTGTCAGGAATGGAAGAGGAAGCTAGGTTAGAAACTAGTGGGTTTGGGTGGTTAGGGAGTTTATAATGGAAGGAATGATATCTGGTTCGGGCTAGATCGGTTACATATTGAACATTAAGGTCTTTATGTATGATTTTATTTGTGACAAAGTAAGGAGCATTGAAGATTTAACGAAGGATTTTGGATTGTAATGATTGGATACGAGAGGAATTCGAAGGTTTAGTGGAGCCCAAAAGCTCAACTCCGTATGTCCAGATTGGCCTTATGTAGATCAGTCTTTTGTAATGAATTGGAAGTTAAGACCGTTTGTCCACTAAGTGCTGTAATAAAATTAAAACATTTAAAAAATACTTTATAGGACTCTAAAACGTTTAACATAAATAATATCATAAAGTATCTATAATTTTCATGCGACTGTAACAAATTAATAAAATTCAAAATTGAAACTTTTAAAACCAATGAAAAAAATCAGATAATTAAATAAATTATTCTTTCTATACCTTTCTTAAAAAATAAATAAATAAATAAATAAAAAAAAAACACGACTAGCAGTCAATGACAACAAATTAATCAAAATTCAAAATTGAAACTTTTAACCCAATGAAAAAATCAGATAATTAAATAAATTATTCTTTCTATACCTTTCTTTAAAAAAAAAAAAAAAATAAATAAATAAAAAATACGACTAGCAGTCAATGAAAGTATCAAAATAGTAAAATAAAACAATTTACTGTTAACCAACGTTTCAAATAGTTTTCGTTTACTATTTTGATACTTTTATTGCCTGCCATCTTTCTACAATCTACTTCATATGGTTAACTATCTTCTTCCAATATTTCTAGATTAGGTTTCGAGGTCATCTTCTATTCAGACATATTATGAGGAATCAAAGGGAAAGCAAGTGGATTTAGTTGGTTATAGAGTTTGTCATGGAAGGATTGATATCTGGTTCTGGCCAAATCGGCAACACATGAAACATTCAGGTCACTATGGATGGTTTAATTTGTGATAACGTAAAGAGTATTGAAGATTTTGGGAAGGATTTTTGAATGCATACCGTATAAGTTGAATCTCGACTCGATATTTCAATAAAATAGACATTATTGTAGGATTTATAGATAAAAATAGAAAGATATTTAAACTTTTATTAGTGAATTTCGCAACAATGCTTAAGATAAAGCAATGAGCAATTTGAAAAAAATTAATACAAAGCGAAAATAAGGTATATAGTAGCAAAAGTAATTTTCGCAAACAATCTAAATCAGCCTAGTTGAGTAATCAAATATTGCATTACTTTTATGTAATTATACAATGTATTCATACATTCACGACTTCTCCTCGCCTGAAGCACGTGCTGAATCCTTTTTAAAGCTGTCAGCTATTTAGAGAATTTACTGTAGGAGCGTGGAAGGATTTTTAAATAGAATTTCAGCAACACCCACTTCCAGCACTTCGTAGGAATTACATTTATGAGTTAGATCCATTTTCTCAGTTTTTCCTCATTATCATCAAATTCTTTCAACGTGGGGTAAGAAGATACTTCGAATTAAGAAAAAAGTAATAGTAAAAATAAAATGATTGCAACCTTGAATTTCATAGTTAAATTTAAAATATCGGAAATAAATGATTAGATATGAGGTAATATCCAATTTTATCCTTCTCAATGTCACGGGTATTAGAAAGCCAAGTGGATTAGCAATGCCTGGGTTGACACACAAAATTTTCACTTGACAGAAAATCGGTTGGTGAACTTTGTCAGGACGAGAAAAGTGAAAGCTTCCAAGGTCTACTGAACCGAAAAATGGCATTATCCAAGGGATAAATCAGGCATTTGAAGCAGAGTGCTGACCACACTATTACCTATCCTAAATTGAAATGTCATGAATACTTAAGGTAGTGAACCAAGGACTTCTACATATTTCTCGATATTTCATGGGACGTGGGGAATATAATTTTTAAATATTTTTATACCTATATTTTGGAAATTAAAACATTCTGTAATTCATTAGTTCGTAATATCATACTACCATACATCAAAGAAGATCAATTTTGTGTATAGAGGAAGATAGAACTTTTCATGAATTCTTATACCTAAACGAAGTATAAAAACCTTTCTATGAGGTTCTGCCGGATATTTATCAAATAACCTTTTGTAAGCGTGGTTGCATTTTGTGTTAGAAATTCAACAGTTGTTGGCGTTTGATTTTTTATCCAATTTTCGATTTTAAATCGTCCTTATTATGAATAGTTTAAATATCAAGATTATCACGTTAAAATAAATGTTAACTAATTGAAGGGCTCCTTCTGAAACTGTATAATTTAATTGAACGAAAATTAGCAAAATAACTTCTACTGTACCTAATCTGACTGCTGATAGCAAAGAACCAGTCATTAATCTTTAGCGAAGGCTTGATAATTAATATTATTTTGACTTAATTTTCGATATTATTAAAACATATTCCAGATTTGAGACGAATGGATATGAACCTGATATGCACAAGAAGTTCATGCAGTCCTCGCAGAGTTACACAAGTTGTAAAATAGTACGGAGCGCGATAAGAGTACTTGTACGTAAAATGTATTTTGAAACTCGAAAAATTTCAAGATGAGTACAAGTAAACTAATCTGTACACAAGAAAATCTTTTTGTGTGCATACATGGAATCCATACTCAAACCAGTTTGAATATGTGATTTTGTAATTAACCCCCCCCCCCCAAAAAAAAAGTTTAGTAAAAATAATCATGTTCATCATTTAGTACTTTGAGACCATTTTGATTTATTTTTAGATTTAAGTATGTTTTAATAAAGAGATGTTTATATTCACAATATGAATGTTCTTAAAAAAGGTTCGTCAGAAAGTGGTCAAGCGCATGCACGAAACAATTTTAGGAACGATAGAACTGTAATATGCACGCTCTCGCCAGTTTTTTGGAAGTTTAATTTTTTTTTTAAATACTTTTTAATTATTGATAGATATTACAATCTGCCACACAGTTGTGGGCAATAGGTAATAGTGATGAATGATCACATTCATACTAAAATAAAATAAATAAATGAATGAAAAAAAATCTCTCTTAAAATATATACAAACAGAAGAATAAAGAAAATGAACATAATCAAACTATGTGAATGAAAAAAATCAATAAATAAAATAATATAATCTCTAGTCACATTTACACTCTTATGTTCAAATATTTACACAATCGACCTGAGGATCTCTGAGCCCACTCTATCCCCCACGTGTGAGAGGTAGAGCAGAGCTTAAAAGATCCCAGTGTATTCCACTCGCCTCATCACTGGTAGTGAGCCAGTGGAGGCTGAGCTAAAGCCGCAAACACTCAGTTTGTACTTGCGTGGAGAATCTGACCATTGCCAGAACTCCAATTGTCCGTTTTTTATTTACAATAAGTCTCTTGCCGTTTCAACCTTCTAGGTGGGCTGTAGGGATGGGTGGAACTAGATAAGATTTGAACCAAAGGATTAGGATGGTTGGAAAGGTTAATATGGAATTTTGAGAATTTGGTTGGCATGAGGTCAAGGACAAAAGGGATATGTAGGTCATGGTGTAGCGTTCTTTTGGAAACGTAATAGTAATCTTTTCTAGGAATACATTTAATGTCTTATTTAAAAAAAAATATAAACAAATCTCATTTTAAAACATTGTCAAGCTTCTACAAAGTTCCCATACACATTATATCACATTGCAGTGACTAAAAAAAGATTTAGATAAATAATATTTAAGTTCGAGATGTAAATGGTAATAAATTTCTCACGATTTTTGAGTTTGATGTAATCAATTACAAAAGTACTAAATAATTATAGAGTTTTATGTAAATAATTACAAAATATACTCATAAATACTTATACTTATAAATATACTGTAATATAAAAATACTCAATATCGAAAATTAATAACTCACTTGCTATTATCTGGTATGAAGTAACAGAAATCTATATGTATTGCAGTTATCGATATTTCATGTATTGAATACTTTGTTTGAAATTTTCTCAATGGTTCTCAAAAAACATTCTTAGTTTAAAAGTTCAATACTATTAATTAAAATTTTAATCAATAATATTAATCAAATTTAGGGATAAAGTGCAAAGTGTTTGAAGTACTGAACTTTCCGTAGTCTCATGTTCGGGACAAACTTTATTTATTTTAGAACCAAAACCTTCATGAGATGTAAAATTATAGGTTTATCATTTTTTTTTTCGTGCAAAATTGATATTTATTAAGGAATTGACTTCCATTCAATAGGCAATCAATATCTACTCACAAGAATACTAGTCATTTCATCATCAGGAAGAATAATTAGGTTTATTGACTGCGAATGTTATAATAATTTTGTAATAATTTAACAACATTTTCAATGTTGTCATAATTTAATTTCAAAATGATGATTTTTTTAATATATTCGACAGAAAACAGAAATGAAAATAACATTGTAAAATCAAATGTGATTTATAAATTTCAAAATCAATTTGCCACTGCTAATTTTGATGAGTAAAGCCGAACTGAGCTAATGACGCAGCCTTAGAAAAGAGGACTTGCTAATTGGATGTAAAGGAAGCCCGAGAGGAGAAGCTAAGACCATTATCCAGGGCAGTGGGCTGGGAGGACACAACAGATCAATACCGGCTCTCTCCTGTCTTCGCTCAGCTCAAGCACTATCAAGATATCATTTCCTATTGTAATCAATATTATGCTTTATATGAAAATTATTGATTAAACTGGATCAACTGCTATTCTTATAAATTTCCTACGGAATGGAGAGAAGTAATTTTCTGTCAGCGTAGGTTTTTTTAATATAAACCTTTTTTTTTCTTATTAATAAATTATTTATTGTTATTTACAACTATACACATATATACACATCAAGTAAATTTGCTGTAAGTGATATTATGACATGATACAAACATGTGGAGAATCTACCCATTAATGGAACTCCAAAAACATTTCTAAAGGAGAAGATCTCGAGGCCATCTTCTTTTCAATAAACTAATTTTATATGGTAAAAGTCATATTAAAAAAAAATATATTTTCTGAAAATTCAGCAAAATGGACGTGAAATAGTCAACTGAACAGTTGATTTAACACAAGCTAAAAGGTTTCAATTTTTTAAAATTGTATTTAATAGTTTATTTATTGTTATTTAGAACTGTATACAAATATATACAACATGTAAATTTCCTGTAGGTGACATAGTGACATGATACAAACATGTGGAGAATCTACCCACTGATAGAACTCCAATGAATTTTAGAGGAGAAGATCTCGAGGCCATCTTCATTTCAGACGCCTAGGAGCATTATTAGGTAATGAAGGAGAAGCCAGGTTAAAAACAAGTGGATTTGGGTCTTTGAGAAGTTTATCATGGATGGAATGGTATCTGGTTCTGGCCAAATCAGCAACGTATGGGACATTGAGGTCTTGATGGATGATTTGATTTGTGATAAAGTAAGGAGTATTAAGGATTTTACGAAGGATTTTGGACTGTAAGGATTGGATTCGAGAGGAATTCGATGGTTTAGTGGAGCACCATAGCTCAACTCCGTATGTCCGGATAGGCCTTATAATAGTCATGTAGATCATTAGTATGTAGTATGACATGTAGCAGTCTTTTGTAATGGATTGGAAGTTTGGACCGTTTGTCTTAATATAAACCTAGACGAACCAGGTATCATCCAAACCGTAATCTAAACATTTTTATCGGAAAACACAAATTTTTGTAACTGCGATGGAGAAACTTCACAAACATTTAATAAATAATAACAATCGCCTGAATTCATATAAATTAGAGGAAATAAATGTGGTTTTAACAATAAATCAAATTAAAAATGAATAATAAATTAAAAATATAGTTTTCATTTTCTTTATTCTTTTTTTTTTTATTTTGAAAATTTTAAATTTCAATTATATTCCAATGTATAGATACGTTCATATTTAAGAAGATTTTTCTTATTTTGCCGTGAAATTCGATACATTTGAGTATAAGTGTAATTATATACTATTGGTTATATTTTTAATATTAAAAAAAAAGGAATAAAGTAGTTGTAATTGTTGTTTAGTGCCTTTCTTTTAATTTATTATGTGGGGCATAATTCGTAAGAATTCGAAAATGAGACCAGAGTTTAGTACTTTGAGTAATTTCAAATGGTTATGCAGAGTAATGTTAATTTTAACCCTAATTAAAAGTTATTAACTGTTTATATATAAATAAAGAATCCTGTATTGATCTTTGGTATAACTCCGCCAACACTGAGCGGAGAGAAGGAATTCCATGATTACCGTATTGAGAGAAGAAGAAATTAAAGAATTTTAAAGATACCAGGGAATTAATTAATTACCTTGTGGGAATTAAATTTCAATAACAATTTTAGAAACATGAGATCACAATTACAATCGCTATTGTCCTGAATTATCCTGTGGGACAGTCACGGTTCGTAGTAGCTAAAAGGGAGAAATAGAAACCCACTCCAAACTATTGATAACTTGGCTGCGGGAGACACGTCAGGCGTCACGCCAGCAGACACACGACATTTCACGCCGTATCAGCATCCACCGTGACAGTGGCTCTTCATGGAAAGTGTTTCTCTCACTGGCAGGCATCTGCATCAGCGGCTAGTGGTGAAAAATTATTTTAGGAAGAGGAATTAATTATTGAAAATTAAATCTACTCAAGAAATTGCAAATGGTGGCAGGGCCAAAGGGGGAATATGGAAACAGAAGACATTACCGCCTTTATGGTCTTGAGAACTAAATTTTTAATCAGTGTTTATTGATTTTATTTTAACCTGTTACGCAATAGGTTTCAGACAGGTTTTTAAATCTTCTATCAGTTAATAAAATTTCTGAAGGTATAATTTTGTAGGTGAAGTATTTTGAATCAATTTTCGAGCTAATCCTGAAACAAAATAAGGTAATTTCGAAAAAAATAAGTAAGAAAAAATAAGGTAATTTTAGAACTTTTTATTTCGATCAATAAGTTGTTGAATAAATCACCCTCATTATTATAAGGCACCGATCAAGCCTAACGTCTAATCCTAGCTTCTTTGCCCAGTCGTGAACTTACCACCATCTCACTTCGTGAGCAGAAGCTTAGAATGTACAACCTTACATCGTAAACAATCTCTGTCGTGCAGTAACTGACTATCTATGAGGCTCTTTTCAGCGTAGGTAGACATATAAGTTGTCATAATAAAAAATTAGGTTATTAAAAAAAATAAATGATTTAATCACACATTTAAGTATCACATAAAGAAGAAGTACATGGTATAATGATATAAGTTATCACTATTAGTTCCATATTTTAATAATTTCAACTGAAAATACCGTGAGAAACATTTATATAAAAACGCTTGTAATTAAAAGTTAATTTTTTATTTTCACTTATCTATGTATGGTATACCTACATTAAGGAAATTATTGTAATCATGCGAAATTTCGAATTTCGCCAAATTGTATTTCGACGAAAATACACGTTTTGTGGTCTCGAAAACGAAAAATCGAACGAGACTTAAACTGAATATTGATGGCAGTTTTTGACTACTATGTTACAACTGTTTCGAACAATCGACTTACCGGAAGTGCCACTTTATAGAATGGATTTAAAAAAAAAATGGTCAAACGGTTTTGATTATTGTAAAAATAAATTTTCTTTAATATTAGCTATGTCTTATACTCATTGAAATAGTTTAACAGGCCTTAAATCCAGAATTTTAATAAAATTTTCGTCTAAATTACCCTGAATTTTGTTTATTTAAAATAATTAACCATTTTAGATTTTTAACTATAAAAAGAAATAAATAAAAATAGCAAGAATTTGATAAATATCTAATCGAGAAATAGAGACAGGGGTTCAGAGACTGAAAAATCGGAGACAGCCCAGCGTGCCTGATCTCTCTATTCCAGTCCTAGGTACAGGGCTTTATTATATTAGGGGTATTCATGATCTTTAGTTTAACGTATTAAAGAGTGTTAAATGGAGAAATATTTCCTTCGTTAAAGATTACGTTAAAACGATATAACATGTAATATGGCTGAGAGTCTGTTACTAGGACTGTTAAATGGAGAACGACGTCACGAAACTGACCAGCTGAGCTTGTCACCGTTTTATTTCTTGTGGTGTTAGGTTACTTATTCGTAGTTTGTGTTTTGTTTTGTTTTTTTCTTTTTTGTCTTCTGTATTGGACTTTTTAAAAAATATAATCAGTAGCCAAACTTTTACACTTCTACTTTTTACTTATTTTAGGCATGTTATAATAAATTACTGTAATCAAAACTTGGAAGTAAACAATAACATGAAGTTTTTGAACGAAAGGTTACTAAACAAGTTGCTCAGAAAATCCGCTAGGAGCTCTTATGCATTTATTGTTTAACATGACTTTAAATAGGACTGCTCACCACAATGCTATACTTATAACATTTAAGAACATGGTAATACATTTTACATTTAACACAATATCATGAATACCCCTATTATGTGGAACTGTTTTCTTGGCAGGTTGGTATTCGTTATTCATACCACGAGAAACCCTAAAATATGAATTTAAAAACTAAAAATTTATTGGTATTGAAGTTATTTTATTACAATAAGATTTATTTATTATTAATTTATATTTATTTTTTGAAATTTTTGCCTTCCAGGATGCTAAGTGAAATTTGTGTGATGCTTTCACAAGATTTTTTTAATTTAAACATTTTTGGTTGAAATTCAATAAATTTACTCCAAATCAAATTATATTAATAAGTTAATTAAAAAATTAGATTGAAACACGTTATGGTGAGTTTAGAGGGAAGTTTATACTCGTAGGAGTACCAGATTCTCGAAGATACTGAATTCTTGAGAACTAGAATGTCCAATCCACTAATTAAAAAAAATTTTTTTAGGAGAAATTACAGCGAGGATACATGAGTAAGAAAACTATTCCCAGCCTGTCAAAATACACCTACTTTCTATAAAGAGAAACATTATGAATGCCTGTTATGATTCAAACAGGGTTCATAATTTTTTCATTACTGCTAGAACATAGGTTAATCAAAAAATTATATAATTACGATCACATATTTTTTGAAGGCGTACAGTATTATTTTTTATTTTCCTGCAAGAATCAGCCCTTTTATGCTTTGAACAAAGGTTCGGGTCATTTATCCAGTTAATTTTTCTAAAAAAAAAACCGCAAAAAAATCAGTTTTTATAAAAAATTAATATTGAATTTAAAATAAATTAGTTAAAATTATTAATAAGTTATTTACACATAATTCAGTATTTACACAGCTTGTTTAACAATTGTATGCAAATTTAATAAGGTTCTTAGATTTAAACAGTTTTTCATTACATTTAGAACATGGGTTTATATACCTAAATACTTATAAAAAACCGATCAGATATTTTTTGAAGGTGTTTCTTTAGAATTTATAAAATATTTGCAACATATTATGAATAAATTATTAAATTAAACTTTTGAAACTTTTAATCCGTTTTTATATTTGTAAATTATACCAAAATAGATAGGATTCAGGATTTCATATGATAATAATTTACCAAGATAATTTGCCTTAGGTTGCAAAGATATCCTGCATTGAGAAGGTTAGCACATTCACCTTGTGCTCAATGTCATTGCCTGTTACTTATAGCTTCGGGAGATTCCTGTTCAAATGAAACCCTGGACCAGATTACCTTGGGATATTGGATCCAAATTTAATATTTTATAAAGTTTAGGAACGATTTTATTAGACGATGGAAATGGATTATTAGAAGGTTAAACGGATTAAAATGAATTTGAGCTCACGTTAAGACCAAACCTAGCACTGCTAAAGGTCTGATCAGTATAATAAAAAAGATTGATGAATTTTAAATAATCCTGGCCATAAAGAAGAGCGTAAAAATAGACTTCCACGATAAAGTCGTTGGAATAAACTTGAAGGCCAATTAAATTGTTTAAGAAATTAATTAATATCTAAAAGATAACGAAAGTTATTTTATATTAAAAAAAAATCATTTTTTTTTTAAACTGTACAAAAGGCTCAATAAATGTTCATCAAAAGTAGGTATTTAACTATTAAAGTACCTACTGCTGGAAGTTTCGCACTTCCATAATTTTCGCTCTTTTTTAGCAAATATTTGGATACCATAAACTATTTCTAGACGTACAGTATATATATTGTGAATGTGACAGATATATCTTTTTTATTTTTACTTAAGCTTAATTTTCTTAACTGTATAAATTATTCTGTTATATTATTTATATTTATTATTAGTCTTTTATTTTATTCCTTTCTTTTTGTATTTTGTTAACATTAAATATTTTTCTTCATTTTAGAATGTTTATATTGTATGACTTAAAACTTTAAAAGAACTATACTTATCGCACTTGATTGTCGCAGCTTTTATTATTATTCTGTAAGAATAAATTTTTAAAAAGACGTATAGTATAATAATTTAGTATACACATATATTTATATAGTAATATAGTTAGTATATTATTGTACACATAACTACAGCTATTAGCCGTAGCTATACATTAGATGTACAACTATAGAGATTAGCACTTAAATTAAAGCTGGTTAAATGCACTATAAAATATTTCATGATGTTTATTTTCGTAACAGTTTCCATTGTATATAAAATATATTTCCAAAACGTTGATTTCTTGGTTAATGGAAAACAATTTTGGATCTCCTAAAACTGTATTTTTGGAGCTATTGAACTAATCTATTAGAAAGCAATTTAGTTTTTCGAAAATTTTTTATTCATCCGGCTATATTTTTCTTCAAGGACAAATTTGTAACTTTGTGTAAAATAGGTTATGCTTTTTCGCATCATTTATTGTATTTTGAACCTGTCTGTTCTCCGATTATATTCCAAAGAATATATTATTTATCTGCAATTGAAGAATTATAGATTTCTCTTGATCAAAGAAAATCTCATGTAATAAAATACTTCTTATATAACTTTTTTTTTTACAACTTATTAATGAGTGCCAAATACCTACAAATATGGGATAAATACTTCCCATATGAAAGTTGTGGAGTTCATTCGTATCTATTTTTTAATCGTTACGTAGCCCATTCCCCTGGCTTCCGAAATAACAACTTTCACTAACCAACCTGCTTTTCACGCATGAAATTTGGTTCAACATAATGGGGTTTAAAATTAAAATTTTGACTTGGATTTTCATGATCTTAGACCATGATGATAAGAAATAAATATTTAAACACCTAAGAATTATTCATACATAGTTGATATATTCTGCTCAAAACTAAAATGTCCCGATTCCATATTCGAGAACGTCACCAAGTCTTCTTTCCGACTCTAGAAATATTCTTACTCCTTATTATTCTTGTTCTTAAAAGGTACCATAAAAGGTAAAGAATTGGTATGACGCACGCAAGAGCTGTTCCAGTTCCTAACAGAGATTATTAACTCCTTCAATCTTATTCCTGAATGTAGGTCTCTTATCAACCGGTTCTCTTAGCAATTACTGATAATTGAGTATTTGAGAGGAAGAAAATGTTATGTGCCATTCTGGGAAAATAAGGATTTTAAGAAATATATTTTAACTATTCCTTTATACATAGTACCTTAGTTTGTTTTTTAAACGTTTAAATTATGGTAGATTTCAGAAGCTGAAAATAGAGTATTCCAGACTTAAATGGAAATAAAAAGTTTTTTTAGACATTTAATTTAGACTGACATCACTCATGGTGGCTAGCTAGCTCTCAAACATAAAGAACTAAATATGATGAGAAGATGGTTTCATTACTTTATTTTTATCTATTTTCATTCTGTACAATTATTTATTTTAATCATTCTATATATCCTTTATTGATATCCTCTCTTTAGGAATAGAGTCAAAGCATGACGCAGAAAAAGCGAATTCGTTCAAATTTATACCGTCGAGAAACACCTCAAACTTGGTAGCACTAAAAAAAAAATCATGACTGATTTTTTGTGCTATACGTTTTGTAATGTTTTAAAAAGTAGT
>NW_027114062.1:157155-189121 GCF_000696795.3 Halyomorpha halys
TAAACATAAAATATAGATATTTTTTAATTAATATTTTCATCCCTATAAATAAAAACGGGGACATTTCAGTCTCTCTTAGCGGGACTCCATAAATAAGACTGTAATTATATACCAGCGTATGAGGAAAATTGAGTAAATTAAAAACCATTTTAAGTGAAAAAAAAAAATCCTAGGTCCCTTGATATTCCAGTTATACAGGTTGCACTGTACTTCTGGCAGCCTGACAAAACTTGGCGCATTTAAATATTTCAGCCTAATGAAGTAAATGAAGAACCAAACTTGGTTCTGCGGGCATAAAGCTGTGTATTTTAAGCTGTATGTATGAAAAAAATCAAACTGTAAACTTAATATAATAGTTGTTAACGACTACAAATATTTAAAATTGACCTTAAAACATACAAATATCAAAAAAGTTTTGTATCACACCTGTATATGCTACCCTCCCAAAAGGTAGGAATTCCAAGGAATAAGGTAACATAAAGTACATCTATTACATATTCCAAAACATTGTTTCTATTAAAGAAATAAATTTTAATATTTTATGAAAATGACTAATTTGCTCTAAGAGTCATCAAAATAATTACCCCTTTAAATTATACAAATTATAACAATTCATTGCATTCAGTAGTCAGTATTGTGTTCCCATAAGGGGTAAGCATGCCCATAATCGAGTAATTAATGGCGTCTTGGTCCATGTTTTTCCATTATTCCACAGCAGCTTCCCACATTTTCTGGACAGTGGTAGGTACATTCGGTCGACGTTGAGTAACCTTATGAAGCATATCCCAGACATGCTCGATGAGGCTCATGTCCGGAACTAACGGTGGCTACTCCATTCTGTCGATACCTGCCTCACAAAGATACTCTTGGATGATTCTTGCAAGGTGCGGGCGAGCATTATCGTCTACTAGGTTAATGTTTTTTCCATACTCGTTTGCCATAGGTGTTAACCATGAGTTCGGTTTGGCAACTATGTTGGTTGGGTAATTAATGCTTGAACTTATGAATAGATAACTATGCATTTACAAACTCAAATCATTAACAGACTGCTATTATAATAGTAGAAGAGCTGGGTTTATAAAGGTGCAGTATAACACAGCTTTAGAAAATACCTTTTTTCTTAAGAATGAAGGTTTTATTAATATCCTATGATTCTTGGTTAACTACATGATTTACCAGATACTCAAACAGATCATGATTTAAAAGAAAATGAAATATATGTTTATATAAAATTGTAATATAAAACCTTCATCCACACCCGTGTTTAATTACTAAATTTCTGTTGTAAAGTTCTGTAACATTGATCTAAAAAAAAATCTTGGAAAAAAACATATTACAGGAAAGATTGTTTCGCAATCCATTTTAATGTTCAAGTCTGATTTTTCTTTAAATAAAATTTTCTTACTTTTGTTTTCAAATACAAATCACAAATTGGTATTATAAAGCCCTATCTATCCGCAATAAAGAAATTTAAATGCTTCAATTGAAAAATAAAAACGTTTTATTAAGTATAAGTATTTTAAATAAGTAATTTATTGACTTAAAAAACAGAAGTTATTTAATGAAATGAAACTAAGCATAAGTCCTGTGTTAATGTTACTGTATATCTGATAACCAGAAAAGAAGTGATGGTATCGATGGAAATTAAAAAACAGAAATAATAAATAATCAGAAGCAGATATAAGAAATACTATAATATCTACAATTATAAATTATATAATCTTTAAATTCAGGGCGTGGGTGAGAAATACATCAGGAACTTTCGCAGCATCTAACATTTCATTAATATCCACTTTTGAGAAAAAGTTATGTAACTAACATCACCATTTTAATTACTCATATGAGATGATTCAGATAGAAATCGATACAGGTACACAATCGTAGCAAGAAAACAACTGGGGAGAGGTAGTGGAATCGCTCTTACATTGTGGAAGTCGACAATTACCTTCTATTCATTGGAAGCCCATTGTCAACCCGCAATGAAAATTGTCCATCATTGTCAAACCCAACAACATTTGTTAAAACGTTGGTCATGTATTCTACTCTCAATAGTGGCTGACATGGCAACTATTTATATTATAATTTAACACAACATTGCAATATACCTAGTATGTGTCAGTTGCAACAGATAACGGAGAATAGAAGAAAATACATCTATAATGTGCATAATTAAAGAAGCAATGCTACAGATTATTTTTATTATTATTATATTCTTAGTTAATGATGAGATGGAAATTCTGGTGCTGGAAATAGGCCAAGTTGGACTCCGGGTTTTCCATGAGTCCCCGTGTTAAGTTTAGATTCCGTAGACTGCAGTACAGAATTAGCAATCACAGGGCTAAAATCTATTTTCAAATTTATGACTATATTTACTTGAGATTTACGGTTAATAGTCACAATAACGTATCACTAATTTCCCAAGGCTAAAATATCAACAGCTAGTTAGATTTTTAAAGTTTACTTTGAACAATTATAAACATCATCCAGTATTTTCTTCATAAATTAAAAAAAAAAAAGAGTGATTTAATTCCAAAAATGTAGTTCTACTTATGCCTTAAGTATTTACATTCCATTAGAATAAACTAATTTTATATGGTAAAAAGTCATATTAAAAAAAAATATATTTTCTGAAAATTCAGCAAAATGGACGTGAAATAGTCAACTGAACAGTTGATTTAACACAAGCTAAAAGGTTTCAGTTTTTTTTTTAAATTTTATTTAATAATTAATTTATTGTTATTTACAACTTTATGCAAATATATACAACATGTAAATTTCCTGTAGGTGACATAGTGACATGATACAAACATGTGGAGAATCTACCCACTGATAGAACTCCAATGAATTTTAGAGGAGAAGATCTCGAGGCCATCTTCATTTCAGACGCCTAGGAGCATTATTAGGTAATGAAGGAGAAGCCAGGTTAAAAACAAGTGGATTTGGGTCTTTGAGAAGTTTATCATGGATGGAATGGTATCTGGTTCTGGCCAAATCGGCAACATATGAAACATTGCGGTCCTGATGGACGACTTGATTTGTGACAAAGTAAGGAGCATTAAGGATTTCGGACTGTAAGGATTGGATTCGGGAGGAATTTGATGGTTTAGTGGAGCCCCAAAGCTCAACTCCGTATGTCCAGATAGGCCTTGGATTCAATTTAAACTGTACTAAATTTTTATTTTCATCATGATTATGAATGACAGTAAAAAATCTAACTAGCAGAAAACGGCAAACATAGTTCATATAAGGATTAGTAGAAATTATGACAAGAAAAAACTGCCTCAACTTCCTCGTCTCCTTTAAGACACGAAAACAGGTTCATGGCTTTTTTTCCTCTGCCATTACACCACTTAGACGGGAAAATAATAATTACGAAAAGTGTAACGGAAGTTGAAAGTAATCTTAACGAACGTCTTCCGTATCCGGTAGTAAGCAGCACGTAAGCAGAAATTGAACAAGCCTACGGGGTGGACATGTTAGGGATTAAATCGGCTATTTGGATGCGTTGCAGGTGGAAGGAAGATGGATGTATCGGCTACAATTAGAAGTAATTATAGGGATCGCCATTCCAACTCGTTGAGTGATGATTCCAGGCCTTGCGGGTTAGTCGGACCGATTGGATGAACAACTCAAGCTCTCAAGATAGGATCATTAGGTGTCATTTATGTCAAAACTTAGTTGTAACTCATAGAACAACATCATTGCTTCCCTAATTTTTATAAAATCAAAACAAATATAATTATTAAAATACTCGATATATTTTATGCACATTAAAATAATAAAATATATATATTTGGAGATGGTCAGGGGGTGCAGTCAGAAAAAAAACACAAAAAACTATTTACCCGTACCAACGTTTAGACCTGATTTTCAGGTCGTCGTCAAGGAGCTTCGTCAGAGATTCTGACTGAACTTAAAAAAATAAATATATTTAAGATCAATGTAGTATCTCCCCCCTCCCTCGTAAAACTTAAAGGACTTTGAATATGTCATCTAAAGAAAAAAAAAATTAGTTTCAATATGGCTATAAAGTTAATTTTTGGAAAATAAAAATGAAGCTATAAATATAAGGTGAAAAAATAATAATAGCAATATATATCAGGAAAAAAAACATGCAAATAAAAATAGATAGACCTTAAAAAAAAACTTTTGATTGAGGACTCCTAATTAAATGAGGAATTCTCAATCTAAAGTAAGTACCATCCACTTATGAAAAGTTTTTCAATTTTAGCCGCTATTTCAATTTGGATCGGTTTAACTAAATTTTTAGTTTAGTTTATTCTTTTAGTAACTATCTTCTTTTATTTTTTAAGTCTCCTCTTCCCGTTCTAAATAAATGTTTCAAAGGTAATATAAGACCGTCGCCAAAATGGAGTGTTGTGGTCCCTGCTCACCATATTATTAATGCACACTGGCGCCATCGACTCTCCGTATACAGTGGACCTCACTATAGCCCTTAAAATACATGTGGGTAAAAGAAGAAAGCGTTTACAATTTACATATTTTGTACTCAATTATTATTTATTTTCAATGAAGGGTACGAAGAAAAAAAAAAAAGAGTGTTGTGGGGCATGTTGGTTGGGAAAGATTCCCATCTGTTACTTTTTGGTGTTAGATCTCCTTTCAGAGATTGTGAAATGTCGTATATCGACCAAATACTAGTTATAATTGTCTGTTTTAAAGCTAAGGTAATTAACGCTGCCCGAGAGTGGAGAAGGAAGGTTTCACGCAGTTTTCCAATTTTAAA
Source organism: Halyomorpha halys (assembly GCF_000696795.3). Classification (NCBI taxonomy): domain Eukaryota; kingdom Metazoa; phylum Arthropoda; class Insecta; order Hemiptera; family Pentatomidae; genus Halyomorpha; species Halyomorpha halys. Next base: position 161,903 of record NW_027114062.1, read on the forward strand.
CACTATTTCAATGTCGCTGGATGTAACTATTTCTTTTTTCTTTTAAATTTAAGTCTTCTATTCCCGTTTTAAATAAACGTTTCAAAGATGATACATCGGGGTACAGAGGGGCGCGTTGGCCCGGAAAAAAAAATTAATTTGTCAAAGTTTTTTTTGACAAATCAAAATTGTGTCCTGAAAGCTTCAGTTTATTTCAAAATTTCCCCTTCAATTATGTCTTACAAATCAATATTTTTAATGAAAATTTAATTTATCGACATGGCTATGCTCCCATAATAATTTTTTAATAATTACTTTCCAAAAGTGGATATATTGACTTTTGAGAGAAAACTCCTTGACAGATGAAAAGTAATTTTATTTTTTCAATATTGTTACCACGAAAAAAATATTTAAGAGAGAAGAAAAAAGCTCAGACCCTCAAAAGCCGTTATTGACATGAAAATTTTCAACCAACAATTAGGAAGAGTGCTGAAGATGCGCAAACCCTTAAAAAAGGTGAAAAAAAAATTGCAAAGCACGAATTATGCCTGAAATCACCTTCACTTTTGTGATATCTTTCTGTCTAGAAAAGAACTCAATATAGGAACAATCCGCCTGCAGTCAGGTGCTAGGCGAACAACTTGTTAATAAAATATGATCTGCCTTTGTTCACGCAGAGTCAATAACAAATATTCACAAATGGCAAATCCTACTGAACCAAAAAGTAAAGGAGCAAGTGAAAAATGCTGGTCCTAAGACAATTGTTATTAGAAACTACATGATGATGCTTTTAACTAGCTTCGATTTGAGTGTTAATTGAAATCTGTACATTTAACCGATGAAATCCTGAAATTTATCAAAATAAATTCAGAAAATGTTGATTTTTAACTATTAATAGCTGTTTATTTATTATTATAAAAAACAATTTATATATTTAATACTTGAAGAGCGCCTGAAATTTAATAACGGCCTGTAACCCTCCTCTCCCTTTCCGACCGGACCCGCCCCACTAAGACCCCCATTGAGCGACGGCCCTATATCACTTTTGAAATATTTGCTTAAAACTGAAAGAACATGTTTTGAAATAGTTGAAACGAGCAATATTTAAAAAGCACCTGAAATTGAAAAATCGGTATACTTCGTGAGAGTAGCACTTTATATGATATTTGCCAAAATAAGTTCACAAAATATTGATTTATCGTTATTTGGAAAATAGAGATTTTAGAAATCCTATATCTAAGAAGTATACATGATTGTTAGCACTCAAACCAAATCAATTTACTTTACTTGAAACAAAGTGTTAGTAATTTTCGTGAGGTAGGTAAATAGCTTTAAGAAATGAAGTATTGAATGGAAAATTTTAGGTATTTCCTATTATTTCATTATTTATTATTTCATCTTTACAATTTAATTGACTGCTATTTACTCCTAGTACGTTTTTGACGGCAGACATCGACTTTTTAGTTCTTTTCCATGGACATGATGGTTTGAAATAAATAATATTTTGTGAAAATAAGTCTCATTTCCTGTACCAGTATATCATTAAATCAAACATAAATGAAAGTTTCTTTAAAAATCTATCAAACGTTCTGATTTGATATTGTATTTGTAACAAGTAGGCCTAGTGGTCATTTTTGCCAACCAAGGTGGGAGTGCCGAGATTCGTTTCTCGGTACCACTAAGAAGTAAATATTAACTTCCCCAGTGGGAATCAAAACCACAACGTGCCAAACCCAGCGCTCTGGGACACACGCCCCAACGCGCATGGCTGTTGCGTCCCTATTGTTCTGTTATAAACAAAAAAAAAATACAACTAAAATTAAATACCAATTGTAAAACTATTTGCAAGATGTAAATGTTATGCAAAATTATTATGCTTCGATTTACTGGGGTTACAGTCAAATATATTAATATATAAAGATCAATATCAAATTCAATAATGCATTGCATAAAATTTAGTTTGAAGAATTAGTTATTATTCTTTTTCGACATAAAGGGATGTGTTAATAGTGGACATCTAACAACCAATCCACCATCTGCTCGGAAGATATAGCGGAGGGTAAGAAGAGAACTAAGGAACAGGTCACAGATCCTCGAGGCTGTCGGAACCGACACAACGGCCACTATCTGCCACGGCAGATGCAACGGGTCGTTGTCTACATCTGCTGCTACACCTGCCTGTCCACGTGCCCAGGGGATCAGCATGGCTGATTGTCTTCGGAGAAGGATTAATGTTGATCGATGCTGATCAAGGAGGAAGTGTGTTCGATTCGCTATGTAAGATGGATATGTCTGGTCTATAAAATATAATACAAAGAAAAATACTCTATTTCTGGCTAAAACCGACTTGCGGAAAAAATAATCAATACAATAGTTGACAATAAACTATTATCAAATGGACAAATACGAAATATAGAGAAACTAGTCCAACTGTGTGTATAATATATATTGGTTAGTCGATAATATGATATTAAAAAAGTAATAGTAAGTTCAGTGAAACTTAACTTTAACTCTACATAACTTCTTTGAAGAACAATATTTGAACTGAAAATGTGATTATACGGTTATTTCGATAGGAAACGTTGATATCATTCGTCAATTGCTGTATAATCTACATATGTTATTAATGGTCATTATTACAATGTCTTTGGGAAATAATATATATATATTTTCATTTTTTTTTTTTTAGTTAATTAATTACTTATTTATACATATTTTATATTTATTACTTTTTCAATATTTATATTTATTAATTTTTCTACTATCTTTTTTTTACTATTTTTATATTTATTGCCTATTATTTTTTTAATGTTCATAACTTTTTAGAATTATTATGTGTGTATTTATAATGTTACTAAATGTATCTATTTCGTTTATGCATGTATATCGAGTATTTTTTTAGTTTTTAATCAAACAGATTAACAAAAAGTAAAAAATATGACAAACAATTTTTAAAAAAATGAAAGGCGAACAAAAATCGACCATTTTAAAATAAAAGGAAGATGGTATAAATGTTTATTTTTCGCCGTTAGCGGTGAGGTTAATTTCCAAAATGAAGTCAGAATCATTGATTTTGATGGTGTATTATGGGAGATGTGCAGTACCGAAAAGAGCACCTTTGAAAATTAATATTTAAAATCCAATTCATAGCTCACAAACATTACCTATTGAAACTACACCAATGACCAAGACAAATGTGAAAACATCACCTTTTTTCCTCTAATCTTCCTTTAAAGAGGAATGATATGGTGTTCATATGTCAAGAAGCGAAGTATATTTCTAATCCTGGTTATATAAATTGTTACAAAACGATCTAAAATAAAAATAATCAGGTACTACACACATATAACTAATTACACAATTAGATTCGGAATCACACCTCAAAAATGTATGCGACTAATTAAATGACTTTCATAAGCAACGACAATTTTTTTAATCCAAGACGTTTCACAACACCTGTGTGGTACCTTGGTAGGTCAAATTGACTGGACATACTACCAAGTTCACGTATGTCATGGCTGCTACCATATCAGGCACACACCCTCTGAAAGTTGAAAAGGAGTTGGGTGAGGCACCTCGTAGGCCGAATGGAACCTCAGCATAAACACAAAAAGAGATCTTTCTCCTCTTCTCAATCATAGTATACAATTTGTTCAGAATTTGTATGCTAGCTTATTTACTCATTTTGCTTCCTCTCTTCCAAAGTTAGGGAAGCATTGCATTAACGCAGGTTATCGAAAGTATTTAAGGCTTCAGAACCGAAAATTGTCGTCAGTATTTTATGTTTTAGATATTTGGTTCTGAGTCTGTCGGTACTTGTAGTGAAATTTATGTTCTGCCATAAACGATTCGTTAATTGGATTTTTATGAAATTTTCAGGGATTATACGGGTTGGTTCCATAATGATTTCGTCAGATTCGATCAACTACTTTCGCTTATACATGCGCAAACGTATTCTCCTATTCATGCCTATATGTCTCATTTGACCCAAACTTGCATAATATTTGATATAAGAAATAAATAATAAAAGATAAAAATCTATAAAATAAATAAAAGAGAAAAACTATGAGGAAGCTATACTGACTTAGGTACTTGATAGACAGTTGTAAAATATATGTATATATTTTTAGGCTTTGACGAAAATGAATCAGATACTTCTTAATTTTTTCTGCTAATTTATTTGATATTAAAAATTTCTCAGATCGACCTGTATAAATTGGTTTTACGCAATTATTCAAGCAAGAGATAAGAAAACCAACAACGAACTCATTATCTGCTCTAAATGGCTGGATCAGAGAATAATGTAAAGTGAAGTAATGAATTTTATTTTAGTTAATAGATTTTAGTATTTTTTGCTCCTATTTTTATTTTATATTTCGCCTTAAATAGCTATAAATTAATATGGAATTGATTTTGTAATTTTTTTTTTATGGCTTTTCGAGTAGGATCTAACCCTAAGAAACGATTAGAACAGAATTCAAAGAAGAAATTATCAATCTAGTTTCAGTAGAAAACATTACTTTTTATCATGTATGTGATTTTCAAGAGACTCAAAATATCTGAAAAATACATTTTGACTGCATACCACTTTTTATCTATAGTAGATTGATAAATAAATGTACAGGAAATAATTTAGACGTATGACGTTATAATTGCATAATAAAATAATAATAATTTTTTTTTCCAATCACCTTCGACCCTTGTAATTGTATGTAATTTCCTAATTAAACAGTGAAAAAATAAATAATCTATTGCTTTTTCCTAAAAGTCTTTTAAGCACCAATGACATATACTATAAGGGATTCGATTTGTTCATATCGGCCCACTGGCCTATAAAGTGAAAGGAAAATGGCGACTTTTTGTTTCAAGGGCTTCAGAAGTAACTTAAACTGGTTTAAAGAGCCATTACCATGACATGGCAAACCTTTCCACAACCCACAATTTACTTGCCGTGGACTGATTCCAGCCCAATAATGCAACTGATAGATATAAGACAACTAATAAAGAAAAAAATAAACCATTTTTTAAGCAATATAGGTATCCAAGTTATAGGTATCTACTAAAATTTTAATAAATTCCATTGTTCCAAAGAATAAATAGATTTTAAAGAAATCAATCCAAAGCAGCAGACGACACGAAGTAGTAATAATCGACTAATCCAAGAATAATTACGGTTAGAAACATCTCGACCAAGATGTAGATAGTGTACCACTAACTGTTAAACACGTACAGATCGACACAGGATTACAATATCATTTGGGAACTTTATTAGAGGATAAAAGCCATTATATTCCGGAAATACTTGAATACCTTAAGAAAACAAATATGTACGAATACAATTAACTAATTTGATTTATTTACATGTTTATCGCCTCAATCTATGTCACTTACTGTTATAAAATATTTTTTTCTTAAATTTGTTTTATTTATATATATTTTTTAATATTAAGTATTATTATGAAATCATCTTATATAATCTAGTGTATATATATGTTCCCAAAAAGCCATTCAGTATGCTCAGGCAAACATCGCCATCGCTGTGAATTGTATTATATTATGTATATAAAAAACAACAGAATTTGATAAAATATGGTGTACTTATAGAGAAAAGTGAATAAATCACGTTTGATTTATATTTTCCCAATATTATTCATTTTCGATAAGTTCGATCGAGAAACAATTACCTAATTAATTTTTGAAAACTTTATCAAAAAAATGTGTTTGCGCAGAAATTTCACACCATTCACTATCAAATTAGCCGGGAAATTATTGATTAAATCTTATTTCGTAAAAAAACATCACAACTTCTGTCCCAGACACTTGTGGTATAATTTAATTGTGCCTGAATAACAGTGTGATTTCACAAAGGTTCATAAAATATTCTAACCAATGAACATCAACCCGACCGATTCACGAACTAAAACGTTTAAACCGTAAACTATTTCATGTGCATTTTTGCATTTCATATCACCAGATAGGCCAAAGAAAAGAAGAAACTGCGATACCTGGATAATAATCCCAGGGTAAATTTAACGATAGTATCGGTAGTGTAATATGTTGCATCATTGTTAAAAATAAAATATATGCTTTTTATCAATTGTGTTTTTTGATCATCATCATTTTGATACATAATGTATAAAAATTACATATGCAGTTTTTTATTTGTGCCTTATTGAAATAAGCAAAAATATAGGATATCGGAAATTAACTTTTTTTGTAACAGCTAACATTCAGCAATTGCCAAGTTCTATATAGAAGCCCCCAGAGGGTTCCCACATATACAGGTGCTGGTAGAACATGTATTGTATTAATTGGTTCGGTCTATTGTTTGAGGGCTGGTAGCTCTTTGGGATGAAAAAGGTCCAATAATAACGATTTCTAACGTTAAAAATATTGAGCTGTGCCTTTTTCATTTTAGATATCTTAAATGTCAATAATGTCAAATGTAGATTCTGCCTTAATCTCTTAATCTGATTTTAGTCACCAGGTTGAGAAGTACGATGAACTGCTTACCTCACATTAACACTGGATGACGGAACTCATGTATGATATATGTATTAGCATCAGCAAAGCTTACCTGAAACAGACAATAAATCAATTAGTAATTATGATAAAACAAATTTAGCAAATATTAATAACTAAATAACGCATCGCAATAATAAAATAGAAAATCTTAAAATCGTTGGTACTTTACCACCTAAACTATTTTATTTTTATAGAATTATCTTAAAATTTATAGGTAACAAATTATTTAGAAAAGAAATAATATATCTCAAAAATGTTAGAAACAAAATTAAATTTATCGAACCGCCTTATAATAATAAATTTGGTATACGTACATTAGACTACACCGTACCATATCAGTTCAATGTTCAAACTGGGTACTTTCTTACTTCTATGATTCCCTATAATTGATTTTGATTCATCATGTAATTTTTTAAATGAATAAAATAAACTAATTCATTTTCATAATTGCGTTAAATAAAAGTTTTATAAAAGAGCCACCAATCTTAACGTTTCTTGTTCAATGCAGATACTATGAAGTACATTCAGTATTAATGAAGTTCTATTCCACGAAACGGGGAAGTACTAAATAAAGATGAATATGAAGATTTGCATTCAAAGATTTCGTCAGTAATGACGGCACGAGTCGGGTTCAACTTTTCTAGTTAACTGAAATCCCTTGACATTCTAAAAAAATTCATTGGCAGAATTAATGTAAAACAAAGTGATAATTAAGTACTTCAGGTAAGCTTACCACAATTTATAAATTTAAATTAGGATTGTTTAATCTTGGTAATGTAAGACAAATTTTTTAAGAGTAGGGATAACAATGTGAATTAGGGTTGCCAAAGAGTACACTTTAGTTCACTTTGTTAGGCGCTCTTCTTCCTAGACATCAAGAGTTATGCTAACAAGGAAGACCAAAGTCCATCTATATAAAAACCTATTCCGTACGAGAAAGTTATATGGGTCAAACATTTGGGATAACTTCATCGAATCTCGAAGAGCCCAGTTATCTCGAAGAGCCTTACTCCACCCTTAATGCGTGGGAGATAGAGTGGGCTCGGGGATCAAGAGTGTAAATATTGTACATAAAAGTGTAAATGTGATTAGTGATTTTATTTCATTGCTATATTAGTTCAAAGTTTTTATTTTATTCTTATTTCATCATGTACATAGTTTCGTTTCATCTATGTTTCTGTTTTAATACGTATAGAGATTTTATTATTTTAATTTTTTTATTAGATTTATTATTATTATTTTTATTTATTTATTAATTTTGGTATGATTTTGATCATTTTGTTCATTATCCAAGGTTGTGGCGGATTGTAATAATTATCGATAAATAAATTTTCAATAAAAGAAAAAAAACTTCATTCAGTTTACATTAACTAGAGTTGCTAATTTAAATTGGCTACTCAATTACATGTATTCAGAGCATTTAGTACCGACCAAGGCTAGAGCTGTCACTCCAGTAACTTTTAACTCCTGTTTTAAGAAACAGTAGTAATTAAATACTAATTAAATTTTTTTGATTCATTTATAGTTAAAATGGGTATCTTAAAAATTAAAAAATAAATACATTTAATTCACTCCCAAAACTAATTTTTGCATCGAAAAAATTTCATAACAATCGTTGTAGCAACTTATTAGCTATAAAACTAACTCATATACAGAGATATTACGTTAAGTGTTAAATAAGATAATCATGTTAAAAAATCAATCGACATTATCATTTTGCTGAAAAGGATGGAGTAGAATTCTCAAGTGTAGTGCCTGTATGATGACGCATTGATACGTTACATTATAGATAATCAACTTTTTCTTCTTTGAAATATTTTCATGTCATTAGTACCGAAAAGCAAAGATAGAATTTCTTTAAACACATAGGTTTTAACAATTTATTTTATATAAATAAAAAGGTAGCTAATTTAGAAGTATACTTTGAAAGCTATCTCATCGTCGATCATGTTCAGTGGGATATGGAAAAGTGACGAAGAAAAATATATTATTATAAAACGTGCTTTAGTAAAGATTTCAAGCTTTAATGTTCTCCTAAATAAAGATAGAAAATTAATTCCCAAAATTAACTTTATGATTCCGTCATTAAAACAGTGTGTAATTTCTTTGTAATATTAGAATCTACAAAAAGATCAATTTAGGTAATTGGATGAAGTGATTTCAATATTTTGTAAACATATTAAACGTAAAAAAAAAAACCAATAAAAATTAATTGGCTATTTGCATTTGAACTGACTAATTGAATATCTTATTGTTTTTATAAAGAAAAATCATTTGCCTAGGGGAAAAATGGTTGAAGAGCCTAACATTATTGTAAATAAATAAGTATTTGTAATGAAACATACACATTATACACTCTCATGGAAAGAGACTGTGAAGGGAGCATCATAAATGTTTTTATAGAATATTTGCAACATACCCATCACCAACAGACAGACACCAGACACAAAATACAGACTACCCCTTCCCAAATAAACAAATTTCCTCTTAAAATGCATTACCAGAATGCAGAAAAAGAGGCTACCTTCAACCCCTTCTTAATCATGACTTCATCCCCAGGTATCAATGAGACTTAGAAAAAAACAAAAGCCGTATTTGTGTTATGAAAGAAAAATAATATTGAAATTCATTAGTAATTCAAAAGATAGAATTAATTAGGTTTTAGTAAATCCGAAACTGAATCAAATATAGCTTTTTTTTAATGAAATATGATTTGGATACGAAAGGAGTAGATATTTTTCAACAAATATTACAAAAACATTGATTATTATTTATTTCTGTTCAGTAAAAACTCATATTTTTAGTCTATTAACTAATATTTTTATATTTTGTTAAAACATATGTAAGATTCATAGCGAAATTTTGATAAGGGTTTGGATAAAGCGCAACAACTTATATAGCATTCTGAAAGTAATTCCTGTCGCCAAACCAGTTTTAAAGATATAATAATGAGTGGAAAAAGTTACTGTTTCTAAAGTACCATTTTAATTCAACTTCACAAGAAGGAATAGAGGTTTGAATGGAATTGCAAATTTTCTGATTTGAATCGAGATTAAGTATAGAAGCTATCGATTCAAAAATGGCATGAAAGATTAAAGGATGTTAAACATTTCCTCAGAAAATGCTAAAACTATTTTAATAAACCATATATAACTCTAATATAAATATAATTAAAAGAAAAAATCAGGAACCTTTTGATCATTCATATTATATTTTCCATGAATATATTTAGCTAATGAAATAAAAATGATTTGTTGTATATATAAAACAAAACATTTACTTTTGTGTCACAATTATAAACTTACACCACTATCATTCTATGATAGATATGAATATACCCTCTGATATATTCTAGTAATAATATTCTAACGATAATGAGGTATTCTGCAAACCTGAATTAAGTCTAACCAATAGTCTAATTACTTTTTCTGAATTACAATGTACAATTACAAACAGAATAAGACTTTCTGTAATATTTTCGAGGGAAACAGTGTAAAAAACAATTCTTATGTATTGTAAAGCGGTATTTGTATTGTGAAAGAAAAATAATATTGAAATTCATTAGTTATTCAAAAAATATAATTAATTAGGTTTTAGTAAATCCGAAACTGAATCAAATATAGCTTTTTTAAATGAACTATGTTTTGGATACGAAAGGAGTAGATATTTTTCAACAAATATTACAAAAAGATTTATTTTTATTTATTTCTGTTCATTAAAAACTCATTCTATGTTTTCTGTTCAGTAAGAAACAATACATAAGAAAAAACTGGCCATTTCATTTTTAAAAATTTACATGTCTTCTAAAGGCTGCCGTGGGAGTTACATCCAGTTATGCCAGAATATCTCCCTATGGATCTAGAGAAAGTGGGAGTCCCATTTCTCTCATTTAAATAGAGCCCATTTCCATCCTGGGATGCAACTGGAATGCACTTAGGAGAAGTTCAGTTTCATTTTAGATGGTTTATGGATTTGTAAATTAAATTCTATCATTTCAACAAGAAGCGATATAAGAACAACGTTATGCCCACAATTCTAACTTTATTGATTTATTTATGTGACATATAAATCAATAAAAATATGAAAATTCTTTATGATTTATATTTTAATAATGAATTTACTTAGGTGGGCACATTAAGGAACAAATCAAGTGTCATTACCAACTAAAGTAATTAATTTTATTAAAATCCAAAAACCGGATGTAATTTAAAATCTCATATATGGTTCCATGTCGTCTGTTAAGAATTATAGTAGCGTAATTTCAAAATTCATCATAAGAAGATAACAGTGTTTTAAACTTGGTTGTGATAAATTTTAACAAATAAGTTACTGTGATTAAGAATTTTAATTTTTGTGTTAATATGAAAATTGACTAATTAAAGAAACTGTTTGAATTGACCTGGGCAGAATAGCCTGAATGAAATTTTGTTTTAAAATTATTTAGTTCTAAAATTGTATTAAGATTGTCCCTGAGGATGGCTGAATTGGCCGAAACGTCGGACTTGTAAATGGAATAAAAATGTTTTGAGACTATAATGGATACATTTTATATTATTTATTTAAACAACATTAACCAGTCTCATGAAAGTAATTGAGATTATGAATAAAGTATTTTAAACGTTTACGAAATTTTGAACTAAATCAAGGTACAATTTTCATTGTATCTTTTTATTTTATATAGTATTCAGTATTCAGTATTCAGTTTTATTATTATTTTTTATTCAGTAGACGTTATGTTTAACCAAAATCACTGTCTAAAGAGACATGCGCTTCTCCCACCCGTAAAAAAAATTAATTACATTCCACCTGGCGTATGTCACCCCTAACAGATGTAATTCTTGCTGAAAAAAAATTTTGTCATTTGTGCTTGTAAAATAGAAGTCATCCCACTATCGTTTGGTAGTTTTAACTTAAAATTCTATTTTTCGTAGTTTCGCAACAATGATTAATACCAGATGATATTTAGATTCTGAACTATTTTTATTTATTTCATAACTTCTAATAGATCATTTTTCGGGTATTGTTTTATAAACATTATTTTAAACCATCGTCTAAGATAAATTCGATCTCCTTGTTTAATGAAGATTTTTTTTATAGAACAGCTTAAATTTTATTTTTAATGAATCAGGAGACACCTGAATCAGTGCTATTTTTTCTGTGTTTCCAATTATTTTCGTGAACAGGAAACATATTTCAATATAAAGTGGTTGCTTTTAAAATAAGTTTGTCTGTCCAGTATTTTGTATGTGTCTAAACATGATTAAAAAGAGGGTACATTCAAGTTGTGTATCATGTGAATCAATATGATTTAGTGTACACTTAATATTTTTAAAAGAATGCTTGAATAGTACGCCTTGCATTTAGAGTGCAAATAATTATTTTACTTACATTAATTTCGAATAACCACAACATTAATCTCCAGCCTAGAAACAGTGAAAGTCAGTATCATCTTCTGAGCTCTTGACTTAGTCTTCTTGTAAGCTCATAGAGAACCTATAGTTCGACAAGAAGTTATTTCTAGTGATTTTTGCGTTGGTATATTTAGTTTTCCATAGAGAAAACCTTTGCTACATTTAGAAGTACCTTCGCATAGAGAATAAGGCGATAAACAAGAACAAAAAAATATATATAAAATAAATAATACAGTAAAGATACAAATGATTAATTTATTTTATTTAATTTACATCTGTACAAAATAATAAGTAAATATGTGGAATGTTTCGTCTACACTTGAAAATCTTGGGAAGGAACCACCCATTGGTGGTACTTCAGGCATTAATTTAAATTAGAAGCTCCCGAGGCCATCTTCTTTTCAGAAGCCTCGGAGGATTATCAGGGATTGTTAAGGATGAGAGATTAAGAATTAATGGGTTAGGATGGGTAAGGAGTTTGGAATGAAAAGACGCATATCTGTTTTGGGCCAAATCTGCAACGAATGGAATGTTAATATTTTTTTTTAAACATAATCGGGTTTTTAAAAATTTAATTACAGTAAAAAAAGGGTGCTTATTTAAATTGAAGATGCTACTTCACTCTAAACCATAATCTTCTCATTTCCATCAGTATCTGAATACCCTCCTGTTTTATGCAAATTATAGCAATTTAAGCTAAGTATGTCCTTCAAGTTAAGACTAATACTTAAAGTACTTAAAAAGTAATCAACAGCTCCCGATTGCAATATGCTAACGTAGTGCGGGAGTACATTACAGAGAGAAGCAACTCGTTCCGTGTCAACCATTATGTCGACAGTAAATATCCCGAAGACCTTGTATGTTCCTCTCAAATGTCAACAGTTGAAATTAGTTCTCCGTAATGTTGTGGGGTCTCCTTACGTAACTCTAGCCCCATCGATAAAGGTCGAGCGAGCAGTTGTCGACATTTTTTTTAAACTGTAAATATTTCCTCATTAGGAAATTAAATACTTAATATATTTATTTATTTTTAATTAATAAACATAAAGTAATATATAAGTTTCCACTACGGCATTACTACAATTTACATATTTAAGTATATCTTAATTCATTAGACACATTCCAAAATATTAATTTTCTTTAAAAAAACCAAAAACAGATTGGTTAACTAAAGTAACCAGTAACATGAAGATACGTTTCACCGGAATAGTTACAGTAGAACAGACGTGATAGTAATGTGCATGGTGCAGTTATTGATTCGATTGGTCACACGCTCTCACCAAGTACGGTTTGTCATCTATGCCAGTAGTTTTCGAACTTTTTTAGTCATGAAACCCTTTTTAGACTTGAAACATTTCGCGGTACCCTTGTTGGATTTAAAAAAATTCGGCGAGCTAAAAAATATAAAAATGTTGCCACAATTAGCATTAGAGCGGTTGAGTTTGTAGGGGAAAAAATCAGTGCAAAGTAAATACTGGAATAAACTATATATATATATATCAACATACAAATGATACAAGAAATAAGGAGAAGGATTCCAATAAAACAACACTAGACAAGCATGCAGCTAAAAACCAACACATTTTTTATTTTGATAACAATGTGTTTAAAAGTTAAATTTTAAAACATAAGGACATAATCTTGTAAAGGATTTGTTTAAACATATATAAGAAGATGGTCAGGGTTGCTGTAAAAGAGAAACAAAAATAGTTTAGAACTATTTATTATTTAAAATTAGCAAAGTAATTTTACGGTCAACTATATATACATATATATGATTTGTTTAAACAATTATTTTGTCATTCTAGTAAAGTTGTTTTTGTAACTTATTGTCTCTTTCATACCAATACCTAAATTAAGTCTTTGTTTTGTTCACTTAAATTTACATAAATAATTCACTCAATTAAATTTCTTAGAGTAATTATTTATGAAGTACTTATTTGTTTATTAAAGCACAGTGAGCGAACGGTTGGAAAAACAGGATATAAGGCAGTACAATAATGTGTTTAAAATATTTGTTTAACAACAAATTTTGATTCACGCCATGAAATTCTTAACCAATTATTTATATTTACATATTTTTATTTAGAATAGTATGATTTGATTTATTGTAGTAATTTGAACAATAAATTTAATGCTCATGCTTATATCATATGCCCAAAACAGCGTAGGCTCCTAGGAAACAAAACGGTTCCATGAAATCGATTCTATACCGTGTTTTTATGCTTTCACTTTTTTACGCTTTCCTCGGAGGTGAACAGCTCCATATGCAGGTGAGCAGAAAACGATACTATCAGGAAATTAGCAATAGAGATGACTACAGGTTCGTAAGTAGGAGATAAGCATTATTAAAATGAATACTAGACATGGTGATTCATTAAGAAAGTGGAATGTTAATTATTCAGCTTATCTTTTTTATTGGATGGCATAATTTTTGTATTAATTTAATCCATAATTATAGAGGAAGAGTATTAGAAGAGTAATTAGATATTTTTCTTTTAGCTGTTGCTGACCGGTTGAAGGATGTCATTTACAAATACAAATAAACCCTGCATGGTTCAACTAGTGATGTTAAACTGTTAGAATGTAATAATTACTATACTGTTTTACATATTATTATTTTCCAAACATTAGTCCTTTTAGATGCTGACCTTGACTTCTAACTGTATCGGTTCTAAATAGCTGTTTAGTCATATCGCTGTTCCGGAAGAGAAATTACTTGTAAACTTGTGAAATAGATTTAGTTGTGTCGACGGGCTAAAAAATGAATTTACGAGGTGTTTGTAAGCCGACATAATTGTACTTAAAAATTAGTCCTGAGAGGAATTGTAATTAATCATCTGTAATTATTTTAATTGATTATCTGTTAATACTAATTACTAAATTACCAATTTCAAATAACTGTTACCTATTTATATTTGAGGCATAAAAAAACAAAAAAAAAATATATTAATAATAAAGCCAAATTTGAAATTATTTTGGAAAACCAAAAAATATTCAAAATTTATTTCCCAATGAACCTCTACTCAAAAATTAAAAGTTTAATTAGATTTATTTCATCTTAGTTCTTATGAGGAAGAAAGGTATTCATCTCAGGAATTATTTATGTACACTAGATATGAGAATTGATTTTAAAAAACAGAAAAATTAATTTTACAATTATTTTTTGTATCATATACTGAATGCTAACAATTAGCACTTGGGGTTTTCGAGTTCGTGTTTATTTACACTAAACTGTTATTTGTTTAAGAAAATTACAGAAATAGTTACTGCTATTACTACTGTTATTATTTTATAACATAAGCGGCAGTAAATAGTGTTACAAAGAAAATAGAGTCATCAATTGTTAATTAACACAAAATAAATGACATCCTTCCCGGCCGGACCCACACCACTAAGACCCCCAGGGAGCGACGGTTCTATTCAGTTTTGAAATATTTCTTAAAACAGGAATAGAAGACTTTAAGCTAGATAAATCGAGCGATATTTAAAAAACGCCTGAAATTGAAATAATTAACTACAATTATGTCAATTTTCAAACATCTGGTAAATTCATTTTTGAGCCCGCTAACAGCATAAATTCAATTTAATATATATGTATATATATGGTTGGGTCTATAATCTTCCGGAGCAGCAATATGTCGATTTTCAAATATTATTTAGGAATCTTATTCCTAATTTTCCAAATTTATTGTAACGAGGATCATAAACTATTGAACAGTAATAGTATAATATAAATAATTAATTGAAAAATCTTTTTTTTAAAAAACTTTTTATCAAGTAAAGATAACAGTTATTCATAAATTGCAGTAGGAATTTGGACATCTAATTTAAAACGACAGTTTGTATTAGGTAGCAGTAATATTCCTAGGATGAATCAGAAAATGGCCCAAAAATATTAATTTGTTCTACAAGCTGCAGAACACTTAGAAATTGATTCTGAACCGTGGGATGATAACAATAATTTCTTTCAAAGGAAAAGTGTCTACGAAATGGGAGCTGACAACGCTTTAAAATCTTAAGTTTACGTTGAGATTAACTGGAATTTCCACCAGTGTTATCTGAACAGAAAAATAACGCAGTTGGTAATTAGCTCCTACTAATACTCCCTTATTAAGGACCGCCTTTTTGGCTTCATTTTTCCTGGCACCTTACCCCAGCATTATACTCTTTCCTCCAAGATTCTGACAGTTCATGTTGGTTTTACTGCACTATTAAGATAGTAACTAAATACTCTAAAAATCATTCGAGAGGACAAATTATTCTGATTTCAACATGCCTTACAGATTGTAAATCACTTTAACTATTTGGGCCATTTTTGACATTTTCCTTATTAATTTAAATTACTAATAATTACTACAATTATTATAGGTGGAATATAATTCTGTACAATTTAAATTCGTGTCAGTCTTATTTGAAACAATTACTTGAGTGTACAATAATGGACTTTATACTTCGTTCAATAAAATATTTAATGAAAAGAATATTAGTGGATATGATTTACTGAAGGAGGATGGGAGGGGATCAATAAATGATACTCTAAATAGCAGAACAATTAATTATTAATCAATACAATTATTTAAGTATTTATTAATTAGACAAAAAATGTTTTGTTTTTTTTGCCATCTCGGACCATTCTTTTAATACATTGTTTTGAGAAAACAAAAAAAAAAGCAGTTACTTGTACAAAACTGTAAACCATACACAGAAGTGGGTTCTTGTTCGACATCCTTATTTAGTCCGTTAGGAATGCGAGTTTCTTGGGGTTGGGGACACTATTTTTGGCTCGACTTGATGACTTGGAGGTCCAATGTTCGGACCCCTCAACATACTAACTGAATTCTAGACACAAGAATTATATTATTAGAAGGGAAAACAGAGACAACGCAGAAACTTTTGCAAGTGAATTATACTTATGGCCAGTGTATATTGACAGCGAGACAAAGCATAAGTACTTAGTTTTTGTTTGACACAACTAATAATTCACATAGATAAAGAAGATATTATCCTACAGAAATGAAAACGAAAAATAATAAAATTTCGTGAATATAAAATCAAATGTACATAGACTAGTAAATGTTCAACATTTTTTATTTATTTAACATCTCAAAAAAAAAAATAAAATAAAATAAAAAACCTAACTAGAAGAACTCCGTCTCTTAAGTCGTAATTTCGCGAAACAGATGTAACAATAAGTTTAAACACATGAAGAAATAAGAGTATCTTAGTACCTCAATAATTAGAAAAAAATGAGATTATTTCTTAAGAATAAAATTAATTTGTTGACAACTTAAAGTTAGAATTTAATTTTAAGGAAACGATTATCTAACTATTTTTTGAGGAAACACCAATTCTTTTGTAAAGAAGATTTATACGTAAGATATTAAAAAGATATAAAATATATCTAAATTAACATATCTATATTAATAGTAATAATACAGGTCAGTACTTAGTTGTTACTAGACCAACGGAAAGAGGTGATTTAGTCAATCACGCTAGACCGTCAGATTTTTCTCCTATAAGGAGTATCCACTTTATGAGGCTGGATGGACCCCGGAGGGCTTCCGAATCCACAGGGTTGACTCACGGCTACAGTAATATTATAAATAAGTATCTGCCACAGTCGGATTCGAACTCGTGTCCTAGGAGTTAGGCTCGTGTTCTATATCTATATATATAATATATCTTATAAATATAATATATAATATATAATATAAATATCTAAAATATATCTATATATAAATTGCATTATGAAATTATATATTAAATATAAGACAATTATGAAAAAAGTTTGTGCTAACATGTATTGTAGTAAAATTATTAAATGATGTACACAGTTTCAAAACTAGCCGAGCCTATTTTCAAATACATATTTTTGTTAATTTTGCTTACACATATATGGAAAACATAGTAAGGGGAAGTACATTGTACGTTTTTGGCGGGAATATCCGTTTTTAAGTCTTCTGACCCTAAATAACCACTCATCGCGAAATGGTCTGTGCGTCTGTGAAGAGCCAAGCTCATGAGCCAGAGGAAACTGGAATTACATGCGTGGGGCAGGTGCATGTCCAGGATGTCACGGCAATATTTTCGTTAAAATCGATAAATAGGAAGTGCTAATGTATGTAATCGATTTTATACTTTTTTAAGATATTCTTAATAACAGATCTAATAATATTTATTAAACTTAGTGAATCAGTGTTCAATGGTAAATCAATCCAAGTGGTCTTCAATATCAGCTAGTTCTTCATTTTTATTGAATTAGTCTGCCAGGGCTTAAATCATGGGTGTGCCCAGCGGAGGGCAGGAGGAGGCAGCTGCTTCTCCCCCCCCCCCCCTAGAGGTGAGAAAAAATTATTAATTTAAAAAAATCACACAATTGGAGTTCTGGCAATGGTCAGATTCTCCACTCAAGTAGCGCATTTGCTCAGCCTCCACTGGCTCACTGCCAGTGATGCGGCGAGAGGGATGCGCTGGGATCTTTTGAGCTTTGCTCTACCACTCACACGTGGGGATAGAGTGGGCTCAGGGATCCTCAGGTCGATTGTGTAAATATTGTATATAAGAGTGTAAATGTGACTAGAGATTATATAATTTTATTTATTTATTTTTTTCATACACATAGTTTGATTATGTTAATTTTGTTTATCCTTTTGTTTGTATATATTTAAGATACCTAAGATAGATTTAAGATAGATCAAATACTAATTGTAATAACACTGCGCTAATTATTATTATTTCTTCTTATAGCCTTTTCCGTGCTGAAATGTCCCAACCCGATTGAGTATAGCTTGTCCCCTTTAGTTTTGATCCTGGGCCTAAGGGAAGGGGCTTAAATGGAGAATAAGATGTTTATAAGATCTTCTTCTAATGTACCTTTAATTTGGTTTATGTGAAATTAATAAAAAATTCTCCCAGTTAGCAATAATGAACTATAGATAAATACAACTTATTAATGAATTTGATGATAATGATGAATTTGATGAATAACTAAAGAAGAAAACGGTTTTTACGTGACCGAGAGCACTTGATCTCTATCCCGATCGCGAATTCCAAAGCATTAATGTACACATGACATAGTTAGCTTTTGTCAAACTGTAGTATTCTGAGCAGGAAAGAGTTGACAATGGTTTTTCAAGTCTCAAAAAACATATAAATATGTTTTTTTTGTAAACGTTTTTGAATTTAATTGGTTATAATCTCAATAGTCACATTTAACTTTCTCCTGCCTATACATAAAGGAATTAATTTTAACATAAAGTATAGTGGTAAGTAATAGTTGTGTACTCTTACTTCGTAACTTCAGAGCACATCGCCCAAGATTTTTAATCAATAGTTTAGTAACGAGATTTTCACGAGGTTTAAAGTTTTTTTATAAAATTAAAAAATAACTAATATATAGTACAAGTACTGTTAATCAAAACAGAAAATTAAATATCAGAAATGGTACCAGGCTGTTTCCTGAATTATCCTTTTATAATTTCAGTCAATGAGTCATAAAAGTCATTTGACCAAGTTAAGTAGAAAATCATAACCAAATTACGGCACATTTAAAAAGATTAATCAAATAAATCCCGGTTTTCTAATTTACTTATTTACCAAAGAACATTCATTTCAATGAATCATTTCAACCTGCCAGCGACATGGCCCTATTCCCACATTTTAGAAAGGCCCATTCATTCATTGTCAGTTTCTGTTTTATCATTTCATCCCCGCATTCTTTTTTTCTGGAAATGTACTCTAATAAAAAATATGTATACAATTCTATCACACAGATAAGAACAGCTTCCGATTCTCAGCATTCTCTATTGTTTTGACATTGCCTTCTACCAATCGGATTTTCGAAAGTAGGCCTCTCCATATTCCCTGCACTATTCGAGAACATTAAAACATATAACCGAATCCCATAGGATTGCTTACAGGCTGAAAAGGACAGACAAAATTAGAAGGTAGTTTAAATCAGAGTCGAATGGAAATTATGAAAAAAACAGATTTTAAAAAATAAATCTCGGAAAGGAGATAATTCGTGGAAAATAGATATTTTAAGAAAATAAAGATGACTTACAAGTTTCCACATGTTGATTAAAAAAAAAACACATAAAATATTGGATAGTTATTTATTTTTATATTTACTCTCGTAATATAATAGGCTTACAAGCCACAAATTTTGATAGAGCTTATTTTTTTTTTACCTTGGTCGATTACATAAGTTCTTTAAATAATTCACGACATATCACTGTTTCGTCATCGTTACGAATTTCACAATATTCCTCATTTACTCAATTAATTTTTTCTTAACTTAATTGTTTTAGAAAAACCTGATATGGCTGTCAAGGAGAAGCAAGAGGAGGACGATCCTCGGGGCCTGAGTAATCTATACAGTCAAAAAAAGTTGTTTAAAACAACACATGCAATTAAAAAATCATTTCAATGTATAATAAAATCCATATTAACTCGTGAAACACGTTCTCTAAAATGTATCACATATTACAATGTTTGATTTTTAAACATGTATGTTGTTTATTTTTTAATGAAAAAAAAAAATTATAATGAATCTAGGTAATCAAGTACTTAGAATTTTAACTACATCAAACTTTCACAGAAAGGAAAGGTTGAAGAGAACTGCGAAAAATTGTTGTAGTGAAATAATTTATAAGTTCTTTAGGTGTTACTTTGAATGTTTTTACTAAAGAAAATACTACTAAATTGTACACACATTATTAAGTTGTTTTTTTTTAGTTTGTTGTACTCCATGTCGAGCAATAAACTTTTGTTCATAGTAGCAAGTTTATTTTTCATTATATCTTATATACTTGTAAAATATCGAGCGGGAGAGAGTCAGTTGTATTATTTTGCGCCGAGTCTGGAATCAGCAGAGGGACCCGAACTAAAAATATATAGTATTATCTCATGTACGATAATACTATATATTTTTAGTTGGTTTTTTAGACAAATATGCATGTGCAAATATTTTTTATTTATTTATTTAATGCAATTTTCATCTGTACATAATAATAAATACAATAAGTAAAAATTTCATTTACACTTGAAAAACTAGGGAAGAAACCACCCATTGGTGGTACTTCAAGCATTAATTCAAATTAGAAGTCCCCGCGGCCATCTTATTTTCAGAAGCCTCATGGATTATCAGGGATTGTTAAGGATGAGAGATTAAGAACTAATGGGTTAGGATGGGTAAGGAGTTTGGAATGAAAAAACGCATACCTTTTTTTGGGTCAAATTTGCAACAAATAGGATGTTTATTTGTAACGTAATAATAATCAAAGATCTTATGTAGGATTTTGGATTGTAAGAATAGTATGCGGGAGGAATTTGATGGTTTGGTAGAGCCCCGTAGCTCAATTCCATATGTCCAAAAATGCTCTGATTATCATAGTGCATAATAATTTTTTGTATTGAATGGGAAGTTTAGGTATGTACAAATATAAAAACGTTTTTATCCTCTTAGGGAAGTGGTTGAGATTCGTAAATCCTCATGTAATTTTTTTTTTATGATGACAATACGATCTCGAGGTATACCTATCAATTCGTGGTGCACAAGAAAGGATAAATAGAAAACGAAAGGATACAAAACAGGAAATAAATTAGAAATTGCCTATAGGCTGGGCGGTTGCACAACTAGCTAAGAGAAGGTTGCGGAGGGATCCGCGATGACAGAGGCAATCCGACGAGGAAGTATGACAGCTGATAGGAGGAACACTCTCTTCGGTGAAAGTGGAGGCGTCTCAGGGCATTGCCTAAACTATCATAGGCCTCTCCTTTATCCCCATTATGTCACCAACAGTTACATTCCTTACATATTAATAAATAATTCCTAGTTACTCTTAAAGAGGACCTGACAATAATTCCACGTTACCATTACTCATTCAGCGAGATAATGAGCCAAATTAACTTCACGGATACTTATACTTAAGTCATTTCTCGATTTATTCAATTTTAACATTAATTTTCTATTCTGAAAATTTAATTTTAACAAAAATTATCATATTTTTGATAGTGATGATTAGTGGTGGTAAATTGCATAGTTTTGCGTTAATTACGTACTAATAATTTCCACTCTTCAAGGTCAAAATAATAAAAAAATCCTTCAGGCTCTCATCCCGCTTCGAAAGGATTAACAATAAATTTATTAATACTCTCACTGCAAGGTCCGCTATTTTACTCTCCACTATTTCAGAAGCCTACAAAAACAGTAGCGAAGGAGGTTTGGGAATAGACCTAGAGAGGAACAAAGAACAGATGAAATAAGAGGAGGTTTTGTGAATAGTATAAGCATGTATTTACCTAACGTTGTTAAGCAATACTCTCCAAAACAAAGTTGGCAATTTGGGGAGAGTATTCATTTACCTATGGAAATATTATCTATGCTACAGTACAACATACAACTAAAATATATCCATGAATTGATAGATTCGTCTACCAGGGTTGTCTAACTTAAAACGCCTCAAGGGCCAAAATTAAAAAAGCTGCGGGCTATATAGTAATTATATACTGTAAGTTTTAAATATAAGAAGATGGTCAGGGTTGCGGTCAAAAAAGAACAAAAACTTTCTAGTGATTTAATGTCCGACGTTTCGTCCCACTTTGCAGGGCTTCATCAGGGCTGTTCAAAGAGATAGGTTAAGTAGACTAAATGTTATATATGTTATATGATTAATGTGTATTAATAAACTTATATGTTATCGATAAGATCAGTGTATAATCTAATATTATTAATAAAACTAAAAGTAGCAATATATTGGCCAAGTAATTGTTATACGAAAGTATAAGGACATATTTTTATCATTTAGCAATCGAAACAAACATTGCAATGATAATTAAAATTATATATTTAATGTGAACATTGTGATCGACTAGCTGCGCATACCAACGAACAAATTATCCACCTGCAGTTCTTTTGTAGCCAACCACATGAGATAATTTAAAGACACATAACAAAGTATATTTTTATTTTTTTTATAAACTTCATCGATGAAATCACACTTTCATGTAGGTACGAGCTTCCGAACATTAATGACATTTTTAGGCCTAACTTCGGAAGTAGGGCGGTCCACTTAAGAACTATGAACTTGGTATAAGTTGGTTTATATTAAATTATAAAATCTCTTTCAAAAGCAAGGCGATTCAAAGTCATATTTTTTTTGGTCTAATAAGATCACGTGGACCCCCTCCTCCCTCCAAAAAAGTATATTGCCAGTGGGCATTACGTTGGACATCTTTCCATCTTTCCCACTTGGCCCAGGACTCCGTGTTCCTTAGTGTCCCCTAACTTCTGTGATCGAATAATTAAAATGAACTGAGGAGTACTGCTTAAAAATAAATTGATCAGTATATCACTAATGCCCATTAAAAGAGATGCATTTGAAGAAATATACTTCATGATTTTACTAATTAAAAATCAAGACCTCTTATAAATATTTAACTTTATCTTTAACTGTTTGCTACATTTAAAATATTAAATAAAGTGATGATTTTAACTAGTACATAATTTATTTCTGCTGATGACCCAAAGTAGTTCCGAATAAAAGTTCTCTAATCTTGATCACAAGGCCTCCCTAATTGGTCAAAGACAGCCCTGACTATAGGACTAGATCGTACTAGTTCATCCAGGTTCCTTGTGAATCATGTAGCTTGTCTCTTTGAAATTTATTCAAAATACTGGTGAGGGGAAACCAGTAGATTCCAGATGGAGGAATAATAGACATCCTAAGGGCGAATTCTACCAGCATCAGTACAATCCGGAAAAACAACAGCGGGTATTGGGAATTCTTCCCTTGAATACATAGTGACAATACATTTCATTATTAAATCATAACCAAAACCCAATTTGATACAAACAAAATGTCTAGTCTTGAATTTAATATCCATTTTTCATAGTGTGTGTTTAACTTATAATTAATGACCTGGGCAGAATAGCCTGCAAAACAATTTTTAAATTATGATGTGAGGTGAGAATTTATATTGAAGGTATGTTATATTATTAGTTATAATGTTGTTGTTTTCAAGTTACAAATGAATATATAATAAGCTGTTAAATATTTAGATTGTCCTTGAGGATGGCCGAAACGTTGGACTATTGATGAAATAAAAGTGTTGAGACTATACAAGAATACAATTTTGATTTAATTAATAAATATCCAAATTTAATCAACGCAAGGGAACTTAATATCAAAAGTAACATTAATAAAGTTTTACAACTCCTGATCTTTAAAACGATTCCTGTTTCAACAGAAGAAAAGAGGTACGAGCAAGGAGTTGCCTAAACAAGCATTTTGCACTTAGCAAATGAGGAGTAAAAAGGGGTTAAATCCAAATTTGAACCATTTTGAGAAAACCAAAAAATGTGCTTGATTCAGGGATTTATTCCCTTTCGTAACTCAAGCTTAAGCCCTCAAATGTTTGAAAGTTTTGTTTTATCTTTAAAAGGTGATAAATCCCTTAGAATTGTACATATTTTGGGGATTTCTGTTAATATTGTCAAACTTCATTTTATTTGCTTTTGTATCTCCACGCCTCAAATAATACTTCATGAGCAACATTAAGTAAATTAGATTACAAACAAAAATCAAATCTTTGCACGATGTATACATGATAATTTAAATTATGATTTTTAATCCATTTACCAACTATTAATTTTTTACCAACTACCTTATCAATGTTTATCCTGAAGGGTAAAATAATTTATAATTACCTGCTATATATAGACTATAATTAATAATTATCGATTAAAATTCGATAATATCGATCCCACCTCTTTGGATAATAATAACTTGATTTGAGAAAGAAACCAGTTTGTGTAATCAACATGT
Source organism: Halyomorpha halys (assembly GCF_000696795.3). Classification (NCBI taxonomy): domain Eukaryota; kingdom Metazoa; phylum Arthropoda; class Insecta; order Hemiptera; family Pentatomidae; genus Halyomorpha; species Halyomorpha halys. Next base: position 186,648 of record NW_027114062.1, read on the forward strand.
GGTCAGGGTTTCCCCACTGCTAACGGTAACGACTCCTTTCAATTTCCTTACTTCATGTCAAGCTAAAGAATGTAGTCCTCCAGGACTCCCGGTTAGTAACCAGAACAATTATAGATACATATGTTTTAATGCTTTTTAAAAACTAAATATACATATAAGAAAATTCATTAATCTATACATTTACTCTAATTTATGGTAGATGAAGTAAAAACGCAAATACCAAAGGCCAGAAGAAATAGGTTTACATGCATTAGAATATTTTCAAATTTCGGATTATACTTTTTTTTAAGCTTTCCAAACTATTACGTACAAGAGCCCCATAGAAGAAAAAATTCAGCAATTTCATCCCAATTTTTGATTATTTTCATGAAAACTATGTAATATTACTAGTCAAAATTCATGAGTCTGCCATGTAAAACTGGCGGGAGTTTCAAATTGTTAGAAAAAAATAATTTTTATTCGGAACTCCATATCGTTAAAACTACCAACACCACTAGAAAATCGAATAGAACATAATTTACATTACAGTCAATTTACTAAAATATGAGCCCTAAAAGAACTGTTTACATTCAATAGTTTCTGAGTTGCAGTTTTTTTTAAAAACATCATTTCTTAAAAAATGTATTGAATAATCAGTAGTTAGTGAATTTATTGTGACAAATATATATTTACTGTAGCCGTACAGTTATCTCTTAGCACTCAAATTCAAGCTAGTTTAATGCGCTATAAAGTAGTTTATTTCACATATCTTCGAAAGGGTAATATTTTTCATGATATTTGCAAAAATAAATTGATTTTTAGATGTTCTGAGGAAATTTCATATGCAAATAGATATAGTTTTTAATAGATCAAACATTGCGCCCGATTAACTAGAAATAATCGTCTTATTATTATACTTTGGAAATTATCACGAAAACTACCCTGAGGAAGTTAAACATTATAAACTACTTTATAGCACATTAAAGTAGTTTTAATTTGAGTGCTAATAGACATCTTTACGTCTCGTGGTTCTAGAGACAGAGTTCTCGCTAGAGTAACTAATTTATAAAATAAACTAATTTATAGTCAATAATTTTTCAGTACATGTTTCATAAAATGTTACTATTTAAAAAACTGTACTTCGGAAACTACACAACATAAAGAGCTTTACAAGGGCTCACATTTTAGCAAATATACTCACCTTTAAATTATGACCTCTTTACTCTTCGTCGTAAACCTCTGCCCTCCTGTCCTACAGTATCCTTTCTAGATACACCACTAACGCCTGTTGAACAGATTCGATACTTAGGACTCCATCTTGACAAGAGACTTACTTGGAATCCACACACAAGACTGAAACGACAAGAAACTGCTCGTAGATTCCGATTGCTACAACACTTACTTGACAAACGCTCTAAACTTCCCATTAACTACAAAAAATTAGTAAACCCTACAATAATCAGACCAATTTGGACATATGGAATTTAGCTCTGGGGCTCCACCAAACCATCAAATTCTTCCCACATCCAATCGTTACAATCCAAAATAATACGTAAAATCAAATAATAATACGTAAAATCCTTGATGCTCCTTATTACGTCACAAATAAACTCATTCATAAAGACCTTAACATACCATTCGTTGCAGATTTGACCCAAACCAGATATGCGTCTTTTTATTCCAATCTCCTTAACCATCCTAACCCATTAATACTTAATCTTTCATCCTTAACAATCCCTGATAATCCTCCGATGCGTCTGAAAAGAAGATGGCCACGAGACCTTCTAGTTTAAATTAATGTTTGAAGTACCACCAATGGGTGGTTCCTTCCCAAGATTTCAAGTGTATATGAAACATACTACATATTTACTTATTGTATTATTTTGTACAGTTGTAAATTACAATAAATAAATAATTTAAAAAAAAAAATGATCTACTAGGTTTTATAGTTGTCGGTAGTTTCAAAGACATTGAGATATAAATGAAAAATTATTTTTTTTTTTAACAATTTGAACCAGCCATTTTGTATTCATATGTTATTTTATTTTGTAGTAATGGGGCAGGCATAAGTTAAGATGGGTCATAGTAGCGCTTTATATATTATTAATCTATTTCTAAAGGATGATTTTTATTTTTTATTTTGAAGTATGAATAAATTTGATTTAAAATTTTCTTTGCGTTTTCCAATTACGAATTGATGAGGTGGTTACAAAATAGTTTGCTATCTAGATTGACTCCTAAGTATTTAGCTGTTTTGGCAAAAGGGACTGGGATAATATTTAAGTCTATGGTCGATGAAAGTATAGGCCGTCCTTTAATGATACCTTAAATTAATATATACGTGGTATTTATACTTTTTTTTTTTACAGGCTATCTAGGTTCTCAAGTATTTAAAACGTTTGAAAAAATACATCTATTAAATAATACTTATAGAAAAAGTTAATTATCTAGTTCAAATAATAATTTAAATACAATATATATATATGGTATATATG
>NW_027114062.1:189206-210315 GCF_000696795.3 Halyomorpha halys
ATATATATATATATTTTGCTTATTTGTGGTATGCGATTTTCAGATCTACATGGTGATTCAGATTGGTTATACAGTATCGAATCTAATTGGGCAGTCTGATATTGATTTTTTAAAGTAAAGTATTTTCGGGGTGGGTTGAGAACCCTTTTCGGGGCTATGTTCCAAGTGTTTAGTCCCGCCAGTTTTAAAGAAGAAATTTCAAAAAGAGTACAATCTTTTTCAGTTTGTGTAACTATAAATAGGCATTCATTTTCTTAAACCCGTTTCATATTTTTATGTTTTAGCTAAACATGTTAACATATTCGCCTAATTAAGTATCCTGGGATTAGTAGGGAAAATAATTTATTTAATCTACTTATTCATATTTGATTGCCTCAGAAGCGGATGATAGAAAGAGATGAAGAAATATAGCCGTAATTAGCGGAGACAAACGACATAATCCAGGAAAATTAGGGCAGTAGGCGCCATTGGCTTTATAGCGATATCAATCTCCAATCTAATGGTTTTCCAATATCGACCCTTTCCAATAACGAATGGGCATTGTTTATACTTCATCAACGCCTACTGCTCTTTTGAAATAGCGATTCTCTGAAAAGTGAATGAAAACCGTCATAGTATTCCACTTGATCTTTTTTTTGGTAGGTTGGAGATAAATAGGGCAATTTTTTTACTGTCACATCCACTCACTGTATGGGAAAATAAAAATAGTATCATTCCCATTACTCAATGACTTAACTGAAACTGGTCAATTTACTCGACCTTTTAGAGTCGTTGAAGTAATGGGAAGTAAGTTCAATTAGTTTCCTTCAAACCTTTTCATTACAATTAAAATCTTTCTGGCTTCGATAAAGAAGCGTGGTTACAGAATATAGATTAGTATCTCATGATTTTTATTCATGATCAGGCAGCGTGAAGAAGATCATACATCATACGTCATACATAATACATCAGAAAATGTACTAATTCCATGCTATACTGTCCATTTACCCGCATACACTTCTTTATAATAACGAGTGCTCTTATCCATCGATGATAAAAAAAAAAAAATAACACAAGAACTTCAAAGAATACGCAAGAAATTGTTAAGTTGTTAAAGTTGATCCATCAGTCGATGCAGCAGTATTGTTGTAATTAGATAATACCAATTCAAATAACTATTTCAAATAAAAAATCAATATGATACAGATTCATGATATGATGGATAAGTAATAGCATTATGATATCAGGTTTGGGGTGGTACAGAGGGATACAATAGATTAATTAATTATGTATTTATCAATTATAATAAAAAATATATGTATATATAGTTGACCGTAAAAATTGATATATAGGAAGATGGTCAGGGTTGCGGTCACAAGTGAAACTTATTGTCTGAACATGTCTGTTCAACTTATTCATTTGGACAGCCCTGATGAAGCCCTGCAAAGTGGGGCGAAACGTTGGAAAATAAAATAGTTGTAAACTATTTTTGTTTCACTTGTGACCGCAACCCTGACCATCTTCCTATATATAATAAAAAATATTCTTTTAGTCTCAACATAATTGTTTTCTTATTTTCCCACTCTTACGTTTCAAGGATAAAACACTAATTATTAAAATTATTATTTTTAATATTACAGCTACAATGTCATTAAAAGGTTTCATGCTATTCTGCCATTGTCAAATATATTTTAGTCTATCAATCTACAAAACATAATTAAATTTGGGAAACGCTATGCACAATTATTTAACTTTTATTATATTAAGTTAAATTACCAATTTTTATCTACTAATTTACTTATTCTAATATTATTAAATTTATACTCTCCTTATTACTCACTTTATCAACAATGGCTTGTTTAAGCTACCTCACATATCAGGTTTGACATATTCTCACTATATTTCCAATTTTATTATTGTTTTTTATAATATGTATTAAAAAAAAAAGAAATTACAGCTTATAAAAGTTTTTTTGGCAGTTAAAGAACAGCAAATGGTTTTATAACTGGATCAAATAGGGGCAAATAAGGATACTGAATACAATATGGAACGAAAAAAACATATGTGGGTACGTTAATCTAGTAAATTTTATGTAATAACAATGTAAAAGCTAACAAGGACTATTTTATTGTTTACTCGTTTGGAGTTTGGATTGTTACTTGAAAAGATTTTAAACGGATAAATGTTATGTAAAACTATCTAAAAATGCATTTTTAAGAATTATTATTGAAGAAAAAATTGGAAATTCGAGTTATTGTTTTATTTTCCCACTCAGCGTATTCTTCTAAAACGTTTTAGACACGTTTGAGCTCGTTTTTTCCTGTTTCGAATTTACTATCGTGTTCAAAATCTTAAAACCTGTCAGAAAAAAAAACTTTGCAACTAATTTCAGTAAAATTAACCGAATTATTTCGTTTTCTCTCTGTGGTCGTCGTTTTCAAAACATTTTTCGGAGGAACGGAGGAACTCTCTTTTGCCTGAGAGATATTTTATACCTCTAAGCTCTTTTCTTTAGAATCACCCCCTCATGGAGGTAAGGATGGCCAGTACATGGTTTAGTTTCTGGCCTAGTGCATACCGAATTTCAACGGATTGGGAACCACTTAGCTAGATTGTCAACATACCGATGTAGTCAACATCGTCAACATTGGCAACATATCGATGTAGTCGAGCGTGTTAAGTCCTCACCATAGCAACTTCGAGACTGCAGTGACACCTCTTCGATTATGTCCTGGGGTGGGTTGACTTTTGATTTGCAGTGGCCCCACGAGATGAAAAATAAACCTTTACCCTCCAGTTTTAGCTAGTAAAAATATTGCTACACACACAACTTACCCACACTTATGGCGTTGTCGTGTGCCCACAAAGTGTTGGTCTCCTCTAATCTACTAATTTCTCTTTAAAAATATCACCTTTTTGTCTTATCAATAATATGAACTCTTGATACGATCTTTAACCTTAGTACTAAAAGATATTTCATAGCGGAATTATACCTGGCCAGGAAGTTGGATGGTGGGAGATGGTTCCGCTCCTGGCAGGAAGCAACACACATCCCACATCCATTGAGGATATGAATGTATGCGAATATACCTCTCAACACAAATTCCTATTTCACCTAATTATTCTACTTAATATGTTAGTAAAAATATAATTAAATCTTTCTCTCTGACTGATAAGTTGAAGTATAGGTAAAATAAATTAGATTTCCTTTTATTTATTTAAAGAATAACTTCTTTAAATAAATAATAGGATTTTTTTACTACGTAGAAAGAAGCTTATTGAGAGTTCTGTTGGACTGACAACAGAAAGTTGCGAAAAAGTAATATAAAGCTAATTAACCTGTCTAATTTCGAATAAAAAGACATTTTTATACGTATTATTCATCTTAATTTAATAAGTTTTTACCATATTTTATTGTATATGAATGATTTTCTGAAATTTATAAATAAATGAGTTTCTGTACAAAGTTTTAGTGAAAATTATTACATTTTATCCCATTTTTTCACAACACACTATAGTAGTTCCGATAATTCTGGTCCATTAAGCAATACATTAGATTTTATCTAATTATGTCTGAAAAAACAAAAAATTATCAATTTTAATTTTATATATTTAAATGATAGATAGATGGCATTTTTCAAAATTTGAAGGAGGTGGTCGGGGGTGCGGTCAAAAGGAGCAAAAAAGTAGTTAACTATATTGGTTGATGTTTGGCCCCATTTTGTTGGGCTTCAACTGGTTAAAAAACCATACAATACAACTGTAAATATTTTGACAATGTTGGGTAATAAGATACAAAGAAGTCAACTAAAATTGGGTTAAAATTTATGTAAATATGAGTATAAAAATGACACAAAAGAAATAAAAATGAAAGTTAAAATAATAAGCGTATATATAAAATAAAGAAATAATATAACTATAACATTAAAAATGAAGAGTAGAGATAAGAGAAATAAAAACAAACATTGTGTACGCTGAGAGACGGAAAATTAAGGAAGTGGGATGGGAATAAATAAATATAAAAATAATAATAAATAAATAAAAACATATCAGAACCATACACCTTAACATGTTTTTAGTTGTCTTGTTTCTTTTTTAGCCCCGATGAATAAATAATGATGCCCGCCGGCAAATAATTAATTGTTAACCAATTTTTGTTCATATTGACCGCACCCCCGACCATCTTTTTCAAATTTTAATTTTAATTTTAAAATTGTGTAGTATATATTTCAAAAAAATAATAACCTAAACACAAAAAATAATATATTTTTTGTGGCATTGAAATTTTAAACCAATACTAAGAACCTGAAAAATTATTCAATCTGAGATATATGAAAAAACTGTAAAACCATTGCTCTAATAACAATACGTAGTAACTATATTTATTACATAGAAAAATATTTAACTTAAAAAATTTAAAAATAAAAATAATTATTGAAAAATTATTAACTTAAATAGAAAAATAAGTTTTTTAAGAGTAAGGCATAAATAATAAAGATTGTATACATTATTTATGTATCAAGTAATACTTTATGTAATTTAACGATTTGAAGAGTGTATCTGAGTTAATGTCTATATTCCATGTTGTGCCTCAATCAGTAGCAAGTATATTTATAGTCTGGGAGTATAATAGGATACGTTAAATATTCTAGTCATCTTCCAATAATAATGCGCTGAACAGTGAAATATGGATAAAAGATTATGAAGTAGTAGCTCCCGTCTGTCACACCTCTTATTGCCTACTAAAATTCACATATTACCGGAACATGTTATCACTTGGTAACCTGCTACCCTATCCGTTATCGTGATTTCACTCTTCAGATCATCAATGCATTCCAATTTTAAAGTTCAATATTATAGGGAATTTGTGACGTTGATTTTTACGATCCAAGCCCAAATAACCTATTATCCTCTGATAGGAAACAAACAAAAAGTTGACGTGTGCGGAATGGCGTAAGAAATACTAAAAAAATTGGAGAAAAGGAGTAAGGAGTAAGAAGAGGAGAGATCGTCAATGGAAACAATGGATTATGAATGGAGTGAATCTGAAGAGAATGGTGTCAGGAGTTGAAGAACTGAGGCGTGAAACCTCCAAGACAGAGGAAGATTGCAAGACATGTCAAGGTCTGTGTCCTGAGCTCCGGCCCCGGTGAAGTAACAAATATGAAATAACGAAAAAAAAACAGGTAGGTTTCTCAACTGGGATTTTCGAAATGGCCAGCAAAGATTCAGCAATGAGGAGAAATCTGCATTTCCTGCACGGCTTTAAAGTATACAGAGTGTGTTAACTCCTGAACTGTTGAGATACAAACAATGATTTCTCTAGCGGTATGTATATTTTTTTTTTAACATAAGATAAAATATTTTAAAATATGAATCGAAAAGGTTAAATATTTATCAAGTATCAATTAATAAAATTTAACTTAATTAAATTAATATAATTTAAAGTAATTAATACACATAATAAAATTATCTCGAGTATTAAACAATTTATATTCCCCTAGGGAGTGACAAGGATTAAAATAACTGTACAGTCTATAAAAAGAACAAAATCCTTGAGAGAATAGTCAGAAGGACGGATATTATCAGAGACGTACCAGTTTTGTTAAGGACTGAAGGTACACGTAAAAAATAAAAAAATAAAATAAGTTTTACATTAATAATAATCGTTAGTAAAATGTAAGCAAATAATAATAATAATTTTTTTCACAACAGTAGAGTTTTTCTGAGACCTAAATCTAGGTGTAGCAAAAATAAATACATTACCAATTGAATATCAGATTTTTCTAGATGATTTTTATGAATCAAGGAGTGAGCCAATGTTACTGAAGTATCTTACTGCCAATGATTGAACTACATGACTTAATTTTTGTCTTGCCATGATAATTTATATCTTGACAGAGAATTAGTGGGCTTGTCAGGATGGGAGCCATGGTTTGACAAGAGCAACCTGTATCCAATCAGTCCATGAGCATCAAGTACTTGACATTAATGAGTGGATAAAAGGGGCAGCTGGAGAAGAGACTAATTCATTTATATATTTTGAAATATTACTTAAATAATTTTGAAATATTTGACAACTTGTGTTTAACTTAAATATTTGACAACTTGTGTTTAACTTAAATATTTGACAACTTGTTGTTACAACCTTTATATTTTATTTATCCTGTTCTTTTTTTATTGAATGAAATGTAAATACAGGGGATCAATCAGGTCAAATTCTCTCAGAATAATTTAGAAGGGAACAGTCATATTTGATTCAGAAATATTTAAAATAAAAATTTTCATTTTCAAATAAGAAATAAAAAAGTAAAATGGGATAGAATAAAATATTATGAAAACCATACTTAATTATTATTTATTTAGATAGAAGAATGAGAAATTAACCGGAAAATCAATTAAAGCAATAATTCAGGATAGGGAAATGCCGATATATTGTGACAGCAGTTCAAGAGCAAAGAGTTATTTTTTTAAGCCTGTGTAATAAACAGATTCAAACACAGTATTAGTTCAGATAAATAACTACAAAAATCTTATAACATCTGAAACCAACTGATAAAAATTGATTCTTAACCTGACGTAGTAGTAGTGCATGAGCGTATGTACAAACTTTTTTTTTATAAAAAGTTTGTATTGGTGCGAAGTACGTAAAACATAATTTAAATAAATGAGTAGTGACTAAGTTAAAGAAGTAGCATTGGAGTGTCGGATTGGTTTAATCCAATCTTTAAAATGTGATTTATTTATTTGTAACCAATATGATAGTGCTGCTATTTCATGTTATTTTTGTTGAAACTTATTACATTTTCAAATCAAGAAACACTGATTTCGGTACTTAAATCAAAAGGAAGCGTTGCACAAAATTAGTATGGTTACTTGCCATTTAGCGCTTTTAACAATTTGCTAAAAGAAACGTTAACAACTCTGGATGTTAGCAACGATTGTTCCAAACCATTACGATAAGCTCGAAATGAATCGGCAAAATTGTTTAATGCTTTGGAATCCATTGCGCAGCTGAAGTTGGATAACAGAAGTGAAGTCGTTACATTCTCTAATGTCACTGTCAATGGCGTGGAAAGTATTGGTAACGAAAAATACAATTGCATATTAGTGTGAAAATAAAATCTGTAACAAAATTCATTTCTATTTCTGTCTGTCTGAATCGTTTTCAGAAAAGTCAACTCAATATAACAATATAATTATCATAAAAATTAAATTTTATTAAAAAAATAGTGATTTGTTTATATAATATTTTAGCTATTTTATAACTATAAACTAGCCCATTATATAGGAAATATAATCTATGTTCATCACCAAAATATTAGAGCGATGTTCATGAATGGCATTATTTCTTAATCCGTACTAAATATAATATAATTAAACACTTTTATTGGTCATTTATTATTATGGTATTGTTTAAATAGTTTTTATAATTCACCTTAATGGAATTATGGATTGCTTATATTATAAAACCTTTTTAATATAATATGCAATAATGTAATATTTTTCATGGTATAAACAAGGCTGTTTTACGCCATTTTAGTCGAAAAAAAGGCAAATATCAAGCCCCAATGATGAGTAGTTTTTTTTTCAAACAATTTTTAGATGAATTGTGTCGGTCAATGGTAATGAAATTTCAAAACTTTTATTATTTTTGTAAACACATTCCTTTTTTCGGTTAACTGAGGACAATGTTCAAAACGTTAGGTTTTTCAGCTACCCTATTGAAACGTGTCCTCAAAAACTAATGAATGCATTTTTTTTAACACAAACTACATCTTTCCAACAAATTTGAAGTTTTCTTCTTCTTTTAGTCGTTATTGTAAATTTAAAAATATATATATATATATATTCTTTATTTATTATGAGATATCCCTTTAGAATAACACAACAAAATTTTAAAAAAATAATGGAATTATAATCATCATATAAAGTAATAAATTGGACAAAAAATGAGACAATGATGATTAACAGAAGTAGGAAATAATTTTCGTGTAATTATAAGGTTTAAATAAATATTATTAACATCTAATAATGTTCTGTAACAAATATAAAAAAATAAGTAAACTAAATAGATGAAAAAGGAAACAAATTAAATAAACCCATTTATAATATTAAAATAGTAAGGATGCTTACTTCTAATAGAATAATAAAAATTATAAAATATATTTGACAAAGAACGATTAATATTTATGTACATATTAAACAATTTTTAAATAAAAATCTAAAACAACTGTAAAAAAAAGATAAAAGGTAACAAAAATATATCAAAGAAATCATAGTATCTTCAAGTAATAATAAAACAAAAAGAAAAAAAAAATAATCATACTTATTAAATTTTCAATTGATAATATAGAAATATGTTTATATATAAGAAAATATTGGTTTTGAACAAAGGAAAAATAGTTACAAAATAGTAAAATCGTTAATGAAGTACAATACCATGCCATGTATGCAAGAGGACAAATCTTTTTTTATTTATTTTTTTTTACCCCCAGCCTGGTTATTTCAGACAAATGGAGAAGATATCAAATTTTACGATTTTGGGGATTAAGGGTGCCCTTGACATTATAGTTATTGGATGAGGTGGTCCTTGATACAATTTTGTAGGAAACCACTGGATGAAACCTCAAAAATTGCAGAACTAGGAAAATCCCAAAAGCAATTGAAGGTGTGTATTATTAAGAATGACGGTAGAGGTCACAATGATTATGCAACATCCATGAAACAGGCTCATTCACAGAACACTTTTACAGGAAGCTTTCATATGTTTACATAACATGAGTATGTAATGTAAATAAAAACTGTAACCGAAATGAGAGCATGATCCTAAAAGGTAGTCTGTGGCCTGTAAAGACTCCTTTCATAATCCCAGCGTCGGATCACACGTACAATACTATCGTGTTACCTAATAATGTAACATGACAACAATAATAGGTTATATATGGTTAGAAAGTTTAAAAAAAAAAAAAAATAAATACAGTTTTAAATTGTCTTTGATATGACTGTATTAAACATACCTTTGTCAAATAAAGTAAAAAAGTGGCCTTGTATCAATATAAAATTTTGGAACACTTAATAGTTTTCACACAACTGCGATAAATGAAAAACAAGAAATAAAAGCGATGGTGGGAGATTTAATCTATGCCCAATTTATGGGGTAAAAGTTAATATTTGATAATTATAAAATATACAATTTATCATTAAATTCGGTAGGCGTAATTCCTATTAAACATCATCTATACATTTGATTCATCAAAGTTATGTTATTTCCCTTTTTAAAAAATTATGTTCTACTCATATATATTTATATACTGCCAATCAAAAATAGAGAACCACTAGTTCTGTGTATGTAAAACTGTGCCGAGTTGGTAGTAGTTTATTGTGTAAACTATATATACAAATAAAATATATATTTTAATTGGTTTTAAAAGTATTAAGCAACAAAACATTAAGCTTTTTCTTTATTCTGTTAACTTCAACCATTCAGATTAAATTTTGAAAACGTTAGAAATAGTCAATAAAATTTCAATTCCAATTTCAGTCATTAATGATTATATTATTTAAACTATTATAAAACAGTTATAATTTGATATATTTTAAAGGTGAGGGCTGGGAAAATTCTTGATTGAATAATTAAGAATTTAAAAATGTTTGTGGTCCTCTAAAATTTTATTCTTTTATTTTAAAGAATTTAATTTTTCAACAAATCAGGAACATTGATCTTTCAAAGTAAAATTTTGGATTTTCAAAATTGCAATTACAGAAACTTCCCCAGTTACGCAATGAGAAAAATATCACGGTCACAGATGAGTATCTCCAAGGATGGGAAAATAACTGAATAGTAACAATGTTTAATTATTTGCACATAATTCTGGGATTTGGGTATACGTTCTATTGAAAAAACATCATGTAAATGAAATGAATTGAAAAATAGTTTATAATTCTGGGACTAGGTCCATTTAGAATAATTACAAAGGTAATTTTAATTTTACAAGGACATATTTTATAAGGAACAGTGTGGCCATACTTAATCATAATATTAAAAATTTTTTTAGAGAGAAGAAAAAAATACATTAACTAAGTACATAAAAACAAAAAAAAAAGGTAGTTACAAAATATCTGTACAATTATGATATTGGATTAGATTGGTGAAGTAAAAGATAGTTAAACAGAAGGGTTTTAAACGAGGGAAGGGTTAGTACATGACGTATGATAGAGGAAATGAAATTCCACCTGTGTGCAGCTCGGGTAAAAAATGATTTATCAAACGCTGCAGTTCGGTGAGGTGGAGAGTACTTTATTTAAGAGCTTTTGTTAGAGTTACGAGTGCACAGTTTTCTTTGTCAAATTTTTTTTCTTATCTTCTAAGTTTATTTACAAACAAGTACAATATATAAAGACTTAATACTAAGACTACATCTAAATATATACAAACCCTTGTTTTGTCACATGGCATTATAAGGGAATTTAATTGTCGAAACACTAATTTTGACTCATTTTAATTACAGGAGCGTTGCTGCAACAATTAGTAGAAGGACAAAACAATAAATTTCTGATCCATTATAGCATTAAATTAATTATTCTGGTTTCTCGCAATCCACTAGTTATACTTAAATTCTTTATGTCATTTAGAAAGAATGAGGGAGGGAAGGGATGCAATTCACGTTTAATAGTGGGACTAGCTCACATTCCACCTGTAGTTTTTGGATAGTAAGGAGCTGACAGTAGAGCTAAAGATTTTTTCAACCGAAAAGTGGTTAAGTCACAAAAAAACGATGTTTATGATGACAACAAAGGATAATTTTTTTTTTTCTCCTCGGTATTAAACCCTACAGAAGAGGCGTATATTTAAAATAATTTGTGTATACACTATGCATGAAGCATATTATATAAGTACATGTACAATGCAATAGAGAGAGAAATAAAATATAAAATACAATAGAAAGAAAAATACAATAGAATGTAATTGAAAGAATATAACACAAACAAGGAATGGTGTGAGTTGTTAGAAAATAGAAGAGTAATTATAAAACTGAAATAAATAAATAAGAAAACAAATAAAAATGACATAATATGTGAAACAGTAATTAAAAAATGACTTTTTTTTTTTCATTTGCTTGTTCCTCCACACATTATCATTTCAGTTCTATGTTGTCGGTGAACTCTTTGAGTTGTTTCTTGGATTTGTTATACAATGTTTGTTCGGGTAGAGGCCATGAGCCCCCTTGCAGTAGACATGATTTCAACAAACTATATCTTTTGTTGTCATATATGCAACAGTCGTATAATATAGGTTGAAAAGTTTGTGGAATTCTTCCGTAGCTTACATGCGTCTGAGTTTTGTAAGTGAAATCTCTTCAAGTATTGGTTAGTCGGTCCGTGTTCTGTAAGATATTGAGTCAATTTGTAATAGGTGCTTTTGGTTATGTTGTAGTTTTGTGAGGTGATGTTCGGAATGTAATGGTCGTCCTTTAGTAGACTGTTGCCATTGTCTGTTCCACTCTTTGATTAAGTCGTTTAGTAAAGATTTTTTAACGTAAGAGACAGGGACTAAGCTATATTCGTAACGAAGTTGATTATCACAAGCTGCTGGCTTTGGTAGTGTGTCTGCTCTTGCGGAGAGGAAAAACTTTATTAAAATACAAACTTCTGCTGCCTGACTTCATTGGACTGCTAGTCACACAGCATACTTATTTTAGTATAATCAGGCGATATTTTTAATCTTACGATAAGTAAGCCTAGCTATTATACGATAATAATTATAAACATTAGTAATATATAACATAAGAACTTGCCTTTTTTTTTTTTTTTTGGTTTCTACAATACCACTGTGTCCTTTTACCCAAAGAAATCAAGTTTTTATGCCCTGGTTCATTATAAATATGAAATTATTACGAATTTTTAAGTGGGTCTTGTATTAGAAAACATTTATTTGGGAGAATACCTTCTAATTTGTCTACCCCTTAATTTTGTCAGGAATAGCAGTTATGTATGAATACATGAAAATTATCACCGTCACACAAAATGTTACTGTCATCTAGAAGTTACCGTAACAACTAGTTTAAAAAAACCAGTACCCATTTCTTAAGTCTAATCAATTTCAGGTAAAACTAAAATCCTACAGATCAAATCAATCAAAATTTATAGTCATAACTCGTGTTCAATGAATATTGCATAAAGTCAAAATATGAATAAGCAGCGTTCATCTTTTACCATATCAATTGATAAAACAGAAGGTTAATAAGATATCACTATTTCACAAGCTAAGGATTGTACTTAATGACAAAACATATAAATGAGATACAACAGATCAGGTTAGTATTAAACATAATTCGAATAAAGTGAAGATTATCCTAATATTTATGTTTTAACATATTTTTTACTAAAGGTAAAGAATATCAAAACCTTTTTTTTGATTGGTTTATTTTAATATCCTTCTGTTTTACCATACCATATAACAGTATTCGCCAACACTCAGCAACAATCAGTTCTATTTCTGCAAAAGTCTAAGGAATAGGTTGTTAATTTGGTACTAAAACGAATTTCAAAATTAACTTTTTTTTAAACTTTTTTTTATTAATTAGCAAAATAAGTCTCCCACACAGCTTTTTTATGCGATTACCTTGAAATATAAAAATAACTAACACATATATCTAATTATTGTATTTTATGCTTTGTTTTTGTTTCTTTTATCTTTTCTTTTAATATTTTTACTATAGTACTATAGCATGTTCCAACGTTAATACCACATTACATACATACAGTATGCCGTTTCGCAAGGAGCATGTACACTTTTTAAATAAACTTCTCCTGCTTAGGGTGTATATATATATATGTGTGTATATATATATATATATATATATATATATACATACACACACATACATACATAAATATATACATATATGGAAGAACAGCGTGGTTCAGTTATAAGGCACTGGGCTACTAACTCCAATGATTCGGATTCGAATTTGGCTGTGGCAGATAATTGTTTATTTTGTCAGCCGTGAGTCATTGCTGTGGGTTCAAGAGTCCTCAGGGGTCCACCTAGACTCATACAATAATTACCCATAATTGGGGAATAGTTTGGTGATGGAATAGTGGTTGATTCTTACCAAATCACTTCCTTGCACAATCGCTGGTCTAGTTACAGCACTTTCTTATAAGGTACCGAACCCCTGACCCTTCATGGATAAATACAAACACGTATTCCTAGGATAAGATGATGGGCGGTCTATCTACAGGCAACAAACTTGAGTGAGAAGCTGAGAATTTATTTTTGGTCTAAAATGAATGTATTGAATACCTTTGAGGAGTAAGCTCTTCTATTGAAAATTTAAAATGCCAAATAAATCAGCCAATAGGAGTTATAAATACCGTGGAAATAAGAAGATAATAATTAAAGTAATTATGCAACAAATAAAAATATATACAAATATTAATATTAAAATGGAAATAAATATGAAAGAATTTTGAAATATGTAAATCAAAGTGAACCTATTTTTAAAATAAATAGTTTTAGTGTGAGTTAAAAATTATTGACATTTCATCAACCGAAACAAATTGTTATCTTTTTGTAAAAATTATTTGATCGGTTTAGCTTAAGTTATGGACATGTCGTTTCAAATAGATACAAAGTGGGTTAGAAAACATTCACTTGAAAGTAACTCCTATATAATTTAAAGAAGTAAATAAAAATTCAAGGTAAAATGTATAAATCGTGATGGAATAGTAATTCTTATAAAATAAAAACATAGGCTCGTTTCGTCAATCCAATAATCCAATCCAAGTTTCGTCAGTATTAATATTTGTAATATCGATTCAGTTCCACTCCATGTAAATAATACTTCTATACATATGCAAAAGTAATCTGCGTCATATGTATATATTGTCACAATAATTGAACAATAGTCCTTTATTTGTATTTGTATTTGATGTACAATATTTCAATACTCTAAAGCTGACATAAAATATAATAAAGTTCACATATTCAAAACTTTTTTCAGTTATATATTCAAATTCTAAACTATTATTAAATACCGAATTAATAGAAAACGAAATATCCAGAGTAATCCTTTTTTAATTTTTAAATATTTTATTTGTATTGCATCTTTATCTAATTGAAATTACAACTGTTTTGATCTAATTCTTTACGAACTGTTTGTCTCTCAATACATTTAATTTAGTTAAATAGTTCATCTCCAATATAATAATTTTTGTATATTTCAAAGATCTGAATGCTGTGCATGTCTTCCATCGGTTGTTCTTACCTATGTATTTATTACCGATCTACTTTGTTTCCAGCGGAATAATTAGTTAAATGTTTGATTTAAAAAAAAAAAATAATCTATAAGGTATAAACAAAAAATCATCAAAATTCAGTAAAAACAGTTTAACAATGGAGACAGTATTTGTACACTCACTTTATTTTATTTTTAATTACTATGGAATTAATTATTTAATTATTTTGTCATGAGTTTAAAAACTGTTAAGTTTAATTATTTTAACCTTGATGTCTGCACCTGCATCCGTCTTAAGTATTCTCTAATACATACAAGTAATTTATATATCGCAAATTGTGTTCTACAAATTATTGTACAAACACCATCGATCTCAGACGTCATAATTGTTGATTCATAAGTTTAATACGTAATAAATTCTGTTTAATTTATAATTAGTTTAGTTTCAGAGATTATGTGATCGGTATTAGTCAATGTTCAGTTAACCGATTTTTATCAATGATGCAAGAAAAATTTCATATCGCATAAAAATAAATTTCATTACTTTAATGTATAGCATAATTTGCAGTTTTATTTTGAATAGGAAATTAATGTACATTAAATATCCTACATAAGCAGTCTTTTCAAAAACATACTTTTTTTCTTAATCTTGTAGTTTCTGTAATGTTGGAGAGACAAGTACGTCTTATCAATAGAATGGATTGATATTGCCTCTAAAATATTATAATTTTTTTTTGTTTTAAAAAATAATTATATAACAAATAATATGACAAAAATCACTGTGAAAAAAAATGAAATATGGCCACTTTCGTAGGAAATTTGATGTACAGTAGTTTTGCAAAAAGTAGTAGGACTCATTTTTGATCAAATATTGAATAGTTTTCGAGATAACTGAATAATTCGAGATAAGCAAAAAACTGATAAAACATCCAGGTTTTACATACCACATACCAATCTCTTCCAAACCCGACGCTTAAACCCTTGGCCTGTACCCATGTTAAGTAATACTAAGTAATAAAATATATATATTTTATAGATAGAATTTATCAACACAATAATGATTTTAAAGACAAGAAGGAAGATCCCAATAAAA
Organism: Halyomorpha halys; assembly: GCF_000696795.3. Taxonomy (NCBI): domain Eukaryota; kingdom Metazoa; phylum Arthropoda; class Insecta; order Hemiptera; family Pentatomidae; genus Halyomorpha; species Halyomorpha halys. The sequence goes on from NW_027114062.1 coordinate 204,522, forward strand.
CAGCTTAATTAGTGCAGCATGCAACCAAAAACCAGCATATTTTTGATTTTGAAAATACTATGATTTTACATAAAGAAAATAATACATTCAAAAGAAAAATACTGATGTCCATTTACATATCAGAAAAAAATAATTATACAGTGAATTTTAAAATAGACACAAGAAATCTGAACACTGATTAACACTATGCAGAGATTTTAAGTAAAATTTATTTATGTTAAATATGGGATAAAATTAATGTTGATAATTATAATTAACCTTGAAGTGAATTGTAATAATAAAAGAAAGAGGGAATTTAACCAAAATATAGTTGAAATAAATAAATTAAATGCCTGACCTGAGTGTGGGGAAGGTTACAAATATTGTGATAAATTATTACAAATAATTTATTAATAGATTATAATAAATTATAATTTTTATATAATTTATAAGATAATAATAATTTATTAATAATAATACTAATAGAGAAGGTTGACTGTGAAAATAATTTTTAATTTAATGTGTAGAAAGGAAAAAATAGGTAATTAGACATAAGCTTATTAAAAAAATTATATGATTCCCTTATGTTATAATGTCTCAAAGGGTAATTAAAGTTCATAATTTAGGCAGAATATCCTGCATAAAGTGTTCTAAAACTGTATTAAAATATGATAATTTATTTATAATATTGCTATTTGTTTAAAATTGTTGAAGATGTATAATAAATGCTGTTTGTGATAGATTGTCCTTGAGGATGGCCGAATTGGCCGAAACGTCCGACTTATAAAGAAATAAAAATTGTTTTGAGACTTAAATTGTATAAAATTTATTTATTTAAACAATAATAACCAGTCACAAGAAAGTGTAAATATTATATATAAAATCGGAGGTTATTTCTTTATCTATGTATTTTTTGAATTTTGTTTTGTCTAATTTTACTGGAATAAATTCACAGTGTGACAAATTCTAGATGAATATAGTTCTAAAAATTAAGACTGAACTTTTAAGACTCACTTACTATTAATATTCAAACGGTAATTATAACAGAAATATGTCTAGTCATTTTTACAGCAGGATGTTGCAGGTGATGTGCGTAGGAGAGGCAGCAATTTAAGAATTAGTGTCAAATAAATTATTCATGTCAAATCTAACTTGGTCCTTCCGTTATTTGGACTAGGGTGAAGGTGTGACAGCCGCTTGTGGTGTCAGTGACAAGTTGTTCCTGTTCCTGAAAAGTACTGAATGCCTATAACTGATACTTTTTTACATGTAGTAACTAACGTCCATTCCAAAATGATCCCATCATGACAAGGTAGAAAAGAGGCGGCTGTATCAATCCCTTTTTTTCAACTAAGACTTCACTACTGAGTTTTTAGTGTCTCCTATCTTCATTTTCAGTTATCAAAATACAGATTAATCATGAATAACGGATATCTTTATTAATAATGGAAACATTAAAAAAAACTTTTTTTTTTTTTTTAGTTTTGAGAGTTAAAAAATAAAATTGTATTTTTTAAATAAAATAATTTTACTGTCTTTGTTATTAGCTAAATCATATTCGAAGAGAAAGAAATTTATTTTTAAAAAATCCAGATACACAGTTGCATTTCGACTTTATTATATAATACGTTAATTAAAATAGTGTGTTTAATTTGTGTGGGTGCTTATATTTATTTGGCAGAAAAAAATTAATAATACTCAATTGAAATTATTTTCTTAGAATTTCAGATGTAATAAGAAAAAAAAACGTAAACTACTTCAGTTCACAGAGGAATTACTGTTAATTATAGTACATTAGTCAAGTATTTTCTGCCAGGAAAGTATTGGAAAGAATATCAAATTGTGGTTTGTTATGTGTGAGTATTATACTGTCGAGTTTTTGATTTCGAAGTTCCTATGCGGACTTGGAAAAACCTAAAAACCTCGAAATATTCCTTCTTTTCTTCTAGTACTTTGCTTATAACTTAACTTACAAAATTAAAGACCTTTAATTTCATTAGTCAAAGGTATTTTTTGATAAAATAGTTATCGAGATAGAGACAACAAGCTTTTATTCAACAGTTAGTATTTCTTGCAGTACTAAGTAATTTTTGTCAGCATTAGCAATCAATTAATAAAATCTCAAGTGGTACTTTGTTAATAGTCTGCAGTGGATTGTCCCGATTCTCCTGGAGAGGATATCGCAACTTTTGTTACAGATTAATTTCTTGGAGTGTACAAATTCTTGTGTAGGATGTAGTGTGGTGCGTCCGTTATTTGAAACACCACTTTATAAGGACCGTTTAACCTGGATGTTTGAGGTTTTAGCGGAACCCCACACTTCAATATATATACCAAAATTATTTTAGCAATTCAATGTGGGTAGGGAGTTATTTTGTCGGTTACTGGTAAATTTGCATTTCTGGAAACAATCATTACATAAATATTTATTTATATTTTTGTTTCAATCTAATGTGGGTTATACATGCTTGCCACTTGTAAAAGTGAAAACTTCAATATTTTATTTCATTTTTATACCAGATCGGCCTGGTGGGCCTTACATGGTTGATATAACTTATATTATATTATATAACTTATATTTTTTAACAGTCGATTATTAGGGGGTATAGTCATACAAATGACACCCCTAACTGTATAAAATGTTCTTATTAAAAGAAAAAAAATAATAATAAAATAAATAGATAAGAATAATGCTTCTTAATAAAAGTGGAAAGTAAAATTAATAACAAAAAATAATGATATTGGTACACTTAAATAAAACAAACAATTGTCTTCTAATAGTAAAAAGATACAAGTTAATTTGAAAAAGGGAAGAGAGAAGAAAAGATAAAAAAAAAATAATGAATAATAATAATAAGTAAATAGAGGTAGTGTGACTATGAATTAATTTTATATTTATTAAAAATTTATAAAAGAATGTCCTGCAGCAGCCTGGGCTTCAGTCTTCGAGTTAAGGTTGGGTTTCCCAGGTTGTAGGTCACTGCTCCTTTAACTGTCGGCAAATGGGAGTGGAACTTCATGAACCGTGTTTTGATATAATCCTCTATTGACTCCATAATTCATTCGCGATGCAATGAAAATTTCAATACTGCATTTTCAGATATGTTTTAGTGATGTTATTAATATCAAATTAATTTATTACTCAGAATAATTTTTAACTAATGTTAAAAAACCGTCAACTACTTTAAAAAACTCAGTTATCCTTATAATAATAAAATACCATTTCAAAAGTAACTTGTGCTATCTCCTCCATAATTCGAAGAAAACGAGGCATTTACTTGGCTCCATTTTTTTTCTTGTTCTTTTCAATCCCCTACCTACAATAGATACGCACAAGTAGGAGATGCATAATGTATTCTCTAAATGCAATAATCATATAGCAAGATTTTCTCATACCGTGAACAGCCAGTACTCCCAGCAGTTGCATTACTAAAGGATTTGCTCCCAGGGAAAAAGACAACAGTAGCCTATAGAAGACAGCTCCACGGATGGCCTTGTGTTACATAAAACCTCGATCACAATCGTCTTGTCGGAGTAAAAAAAGCCATCATTTAGACCACATCCTGGAAAACTCTAGTGGCCTTCGCGTTTGTTCTTACAACTGTAGCATTCTACACAAGGAGGAGGAGAAGGGAATAAAAATTCAGAAAAATTTAGGACAAGATAATGCTAGTGAGAAATTACACACAAAAGATATTGATAAGGGGTGAGATCAAAAGAGAACAATAGTTAATAACTATTTATTTTCTGACGTTTCGCCCCACTTTGTAGAGCATCATCTGGGCTGTTCAAGTTGAGAGCTTTCGAGACTTAGAAAGACTATTCCCATCTTCTTCATAATTTGAAATTATACGCAATCTTAGTTTACTTTTGTGGTTCTGTTTGCTTTAATAAGCACAAACCGAAATGATTTATTTCAGGATGTTTATAGAGAGGTATGTTCACTGAATGTTTTTACTTTACTTTTTGAAGAATATTTCGCATCAACATTAAAAAAAGGAAATTATAAATAATCTAAGAAATATAGATACGTAAATAAACAAAGAAATAGTGATAGATCTAAGAAATATAGAAACTTACAAGATCCTTCATCTTTACAAACGTCTTAAACTTCCTTACCTGAAACAAAGGCAAAAATAATTAGTATAATTTTTTTCGTACCATTCATAAAATTATAATTACATTATTAGTACACACATAATACAAAAAATGGAATATGTATACTTGTGGATCATTATAAATAATAAGTATAATTTAAAAAATTATACTTATTATTTGTAATGATATAATAAAATAAAATAATATAATATAAATAAGTATGAGTTTAATATTGATACATATAAAAAGAAATGACTAAATCTTTTATATAAGAAGAATTAATATAAATCAAAACGATGTAGCTTTTGCCGAAAATTTAGGATTGTCAGTAAGAACTTTATTTAGACTGTTTATGTTTATTTTGTGTAAAAAAATATTATTTTGTAGTATTACTATTTTTTAAGATACTTTTATTTCAAATGTTTGGATTGTTTTTAAGACAGGTTCATAACATTTCAATAGACAAAACCTGTAACTAATATTCGAGATAGTCATGTTATTAATAAATATTTTTAAATACTGTGAAAATCACTTTTCTCTTAGGCATTCTGCCAATCAACTTGATGTTTTTCCATACCATGCTTATTGTAGTTTAGTTGAATAAACGAAAATTTGAAATTATTTGACTGACTATCTGTCCCAAGTCAATCATATATTCACAGTGAAGATTTTTCAATGCTAATTTATAGTTGTAAAAATGAATAAAAAGAAGGTTGATTCCATTTTCGTTCCATCCGTTCTAACAAATCAAGAAATAAAATTTAGTTAAAAATATTTAAATAATTTTACTGATATAAAAGTTGAATATTTATATAAGTCTTCCATACTTCAAAGCGATCCGGACCTCAATAATATTCAAACAAAACTTCCTAACGCCCGAAAAAGAAAAACTATTGAAAAACATTTCAGAACTCGTTCGTAGAAGTCGAGACGCTGTTATACGCAACATCACTTTTTAATCAACCTCAAAAACATCACGGGAAGAATTCCAGACAAAGATAATTTGTAGAACTTTTTATTATTCTATACTGAACGTTCACATTATGAATCAGAGCTGTTTTGAAATTCAAAGACTAAGCAAGACCATAACCGCAAGTTGTGAGTAATGGTTGATAATTGTTTGCCTTCCTTCTTGAAAGCATTTCTATTTAAAATTTTTCTTGAGTCGGTATATGGTCAGTGAGCAATACTGTCATGAATATTCGTTACAGAATTATGCAGATGAGATGTAGTGTTTAGGTGGGAATTATTATGATATTGGTACTCAGCATCCATATTTAAAACTAACAGATAAATTTATAAAGAAAAAATTAATAAAAATTAGGCAACTAACTAACGAAACTTGTTCAAAAAACTTTCAAAATTCATATTTGAAACTCACTTAATGAATTTTTTCATAGCACTTATGTATAATAAGGTAGAACTGATAGATGAGCGCGTTAGAAAGAGAGAAGGTTGTAGATTCGATTTCCATCTTGATTAGTCAATATTTATTTCTTGGTAACCCCGATGAAATGAATCTAGATATTCCTACTGGACTGAATATGTCCACAATAGAGGATATGAACAAAAAAAAAAGTCTAGTGTAATAAATGATTACATATTATTTTATCATTATGTTATTTTATTTATTTATTTTTCATACAGATAGTCTGATTATGTTCATCTTGTCTATTCTTTTGTTTGTATATATTTTAAGAGAGTTTTTTTTTTTTTA
>NW_027114062.1:210405-227346 GCF_000696795.3 Halyomorpha halys
TTTTTATTTTTTTTTTTTTAGTATGTATGAGATCATTTACCAATATTACCTATTGCCCACAACTGTGTGGCAGATTGTAATATCTATCAATAAATAAATCTATCTATCAATTAAAAAAAAAAAATAAATGATTACAGACAGAAAGGATATTCACAGAAGCTCAACATAATACTAGATACGGTATTTGAAGAGAATGGACTTTTAACGATTTAGATTAAGTGTTTTTGAACGAGACAAAGAGAAAAGAAACCCGGAAATATTAATTATCATATTTTCAGATTTTATACAAAACTATAATGGTAGGTGAGGTTGGAAAAGAGCTCTCAAAAAGACTAAACAGTTTAGTCGTTGGGAGGAAAAGTGGTGAAAGTCCAACTTTGAGATTTGAGATATTAAAAACTTTAGAGAAAGTTCTATGTTTTTAGCTTGAAATAAAAGATTTTTCTCTTAAAACTAACCAGTCACCATCATATAGAAACATTGAATAGTATTTTAAGTTGATACACTGCACCTGGTAACCAATAAAATAATTATTTTTAAATGAAAATTAATTTTAATGACTAACACCACACGGTTCAATTATGAGTATAGTAATTTAGTTAACCCGTTAAATACTTATACTACTATTATTAGTATGATTGAAACCATAAGCTTATATAAGTCGTCAGTATAATGCTTAAGTGTCTTCTTTGTGAAGGGGTCATGATAATCTTCTCTCTATCGTTCCAATTTTAGTATATGTACCGCCAAAACTCCTGCGCCCCTCAGGTGGTAAAACACTAAGTAAGGACACGTAGTATTGGTTTTAGTTTTTCTTAGTTTAAGTTTTATTAAATTCAGAAATAATGTGTGCCCCAGCACATTATATACTTTTATCCATACAGACCACAAAATTAATATACTCCCTAAGACATGTAGATGTTCTATATAAAAAAGGGATAATGCATACAAATATATTTATATATGTCATTAATAATTTTTCTTATAAGGGCTTTGAAAAAATAAAAATAAAGTGTCGTATTACGAATGAAAACATTTTGTTCTAATTATGGTTACAGATATAAAGCGTCAAATAATTTATAATTTAGACAAAAAACAAAGAAAAGAAAAATTGATCATTCTTTATTTTCAATTAAACACGTCACATTTAACTAGACATTTTTAACATTGTTAAGAGAATATAAAACCGTCTTAAAATGAAAAAAATTATAGGATGACGATATTATCAGATACACAACTTAGCTTTACAACAGAAGAAGTGTAATTCAAACATTAGAAAATGATATTCAGAAATAAATAATTGGACAAAATAAGCAACAGGTAAAATAAGAGAAATGAAATATAGCAGAAGTTATAGTAAGGCATTTTTGTTGGATCAAAAAAATAAAGATAAATTATCAATAAAAAATATGTTGAGAGAAAAATTCAGAAATATTATGAGCATTTTGAAACATCTGTCCATTCCTTCTGGCCGTTTAACTTCTTCCTGCACTTAAGAAGTGTCAAATACCTATTAAAAACAGTTTTTTTTAACACATCTTTCTTGAACAAATTAATTTAAAATTTTAAAAATACTTATAAATTGAAATTCAAACATTTAAAAATTTTACTATTTAATGTTTAGTATCAACATTTATTTTTAATAAAAATTTTGCGTAGTTTTACCACTTTTACTATAAATTACCTTAGTGAAGATTCATAGGATTTTTTTCAGACATTTTCCAGTGGAGAACTAAAAATCTTAAAATATACGAATTAAAAGATTAAAAGCTAAAGTTAAATGGGTAAAATTCCATTTTCGTTTAGATTCATTGAATCTAGCAATGTGAACTAAAAATTTTTGTGATTTTCCAAACCTTTCACTTAACTTAATACGCTACTTTAATTCCTTTCTACTTTAAGTTGCGATGAACATTACAAGTTGAAGGAGATCAATGGCAATACCGAGACTACAACACCATGAGTAATAAACCTATTTTTACTGTAACAGTAAGTTCTTTCATGTTGTTTTTTTTATTCCTAAGGGTTATCATCGCAAGTCATAATAACATTAATCCGAGAGAAAAAAGTATTCCCGTTTATGACTACGATTTCTCTTCAATAAATTACTGCTAGGAGAAAAAAAAACAGGAGAAAATAAGTAATGCCATAGAATGGTAGATTTAAGACAACAACGTACGTCCTATAAAGCCTGAACTTAAAACGGGACTTGAAAATGACCAAGATAGTATGCTAAGTTACTCAGTTGTTGTATGTTAAGTTGTTCAGCCTACTTGTACTACCTGCGCTATATTATATGGAAGAATTCAAGACATGCAAAAAACATTCCGTAGGAAAAAATACCTTCATATAAAAGAGCTAGCGACTCAGAAATTAGTGTCAAAAGAACATATCAAGAAAAAGAATTGAGGCCAGGAGCACAATTGAATTGGTATAAATAACGAATTTGTGTTGATTATTTGCAGATTTTGAGGTCGAAGCAGATAAACAAAAGAACAAACTGGAACGATAGACTCTGATCTGCTTTGTTACTGAAATAAAATAATTTAAACTTTTACCAACTGCAAAAATAAAAATATGCGGGTTGTTGATTAAAGAAGCTTCAAAACGTTCTTCATCAATGTACCTAATTTTTATCTCATTACTATATTTTTAATATCAGGAATAAAAACAACAGAAGTGCTCGAAGATTATATATATTATAATTATTCAAGTTATATATGTAAGTAAATGTTAAAATTATATTTATAATCTTTACCCTTTATTGAGACTGGTTAATTTTGTTGCTGGTTTGCACTTTTTTACATAAAGAAAATAATATGTTCAAAAGGAAAATATTTGAATTCAATTACATACCTGAAAAGATTAATCATACTGTAAATTTCAAAACAGATACAAGAAAATTGAACCAACACTATGCACAGATATTGAGTAAAATTAATTTATGAAAAATATAGGATAAACTAAATAAGGATAGTTATAATTAGCCTTGATGGGATTTTTACTAATGAAATAAAGAGGAAAATTAACAAAAACATTGTTATAATAAATATTTTTAATGCTTGAACTGAGTGGAGGAAGGTTACAAGGAAGGTTGTGATAAAGTTTTAACAAGTGACTGTGATAAATGGAATTTAATTTGGGTTTTAATGTAAAAGTTGACTAATTAGGTAATTAGACATAACGTAGGATATACTTATTAACAAAAGAATATGTTTACTTAATGTTTTAATTTTTCACAGAAATTCTTGTTGTGAACTGGGCAGAATAGCCTGCATGAAGTTGAGTGTTTAAATATTTTAGTTACAAAATTGTATTTAGGTAAGATAAATTATAAATAATAATATTAATTAATTTTGAATTGTTAAGTTCGTACATGTAATAAAAGCTGTTTTGTGGTAGATATCCCTGAGGATGGCCGGTTGGCCGAAACGTCGGACTTATAAGAAAAATAAAATGTGTTGAGACAAAACTGGTAAAAATTCTATTAATTGGTGCAATACAATTGGCTATGTATTAAAGAATGATAGATTACAAGTGCATTTGAATCAGTAAAAATAATTATAATTGGTAATTATTACCTATTTGCAGTTTATGAGGTCAAACTAGATTATAGAAAACAACAAAATGCACAAAATCTTCTTTGTTGCTGAAATGAAAGATTTTGCATAGCCATTGCAAAATGAACAAAACAAAAAACAACCAGGTTATATGTAATTACCTATATTTAAAGGTTAATCCTTTGTCGTATAGGAATTTAATATAATAGCTAAGCGAAGTACTTGATGAAATTAATTTTTTTTTTTTAATTTAACCTTTTATTTCTATTTTTTATTGAATAACAACAATCAAAGTTGTCCGGACATTCCGTATTAATGCTCCATTCATACTGTATATAAAGGAAAGATAATAAAATCCAAATGTAACAAAAACAAAAATAATACAGCTATGAAAATAAGAAAAATTGAATAAAAATAAATATTAATTAAATAATAGTGAAATTATTTAAACAAAAGATTCCTGGAGAAAATTAAATTTGACTATAAATGAAATAATTCCTTCTTATCATGCATTCATATTATATTATATATTCATATTATAATGAATCTTGTGAAATTTCAACCAAACTATGGCCTCAAGTAGAAGGAAATAAGATTGAAACTAGACCATAGTTCCAAACATTTTCGATCTCCTTTCAACTTTGGCTAAGCTTATGATTATTATAATGTATTGTGAAAAAAAAATGTTTACTTATGAGCAAACTAGTCTTGAGTAGTATTTTATGAAATTGATGAATCTCATTAAATAAAAAATAAAAAAAGATGGAGACAAAGTTCGGTAGTGAAGAAGCAAAAAACATCTGTAGAAATGAATAAAACATAATTTATTTAAAATAAAAATTGTTAGTGCACCAACTTCAATATTACTAATTATTGAAGGTGGTGTTAGCCAATACTAACTCTCCATTGATGTGGTTAATAGAAAGGGAAAAACATTTTTTGAAGGATAGTGTTTGTATTGAGATTGTGTGGTTTTTATATGGCAAGGACAAATATTCTGCAAAAAGACATGTTGATTGAATTGTGTGACAATTCAATGATTAAGGTTGTCTCCTTGAATACTATTCAATGGTAATATGGCCTAAGGGCCGAAACGTTGGAGGTTTTAAAACAAAAAATTTACAGTATATTGAAGTTGGTGTTATTATTAATATAAACCACTCTCAAACAATCAATTAACAGATATATTAAATTAGCAACAAAATAAAAATAATAATTTTTTTTAGTAAATTATCCATATAAATTTTTTATTATGGTATTTTATTTTCAATATGATGAATAAAAAAAAAAATGAGAAGTGATACAAGTGCGAATTTGTACTGAAAATTGAATTAAAATGATAATTATGTTTTATTCAGTTTCGTTGGTTATGGAAAATTTCGATTCCAACCAGAAGTAGTTTATATTTATTTCAAGGAAGTTCCCAGAAATTTGAATTTTTATTAAATAAAAAATTCAAAAATTTGGTATCCTAATTTTGCTTTCTTTCTGGTTGTGAATTTAATATTTTTAAATATACACGAGTATATGCACAATTTTTACTGACATAATGGGAAAATAAATTTCAACCAAGGTTTGTCTTCATGTAAAAGGAAAATAAAATTGAAACTCAATAACTGTGAGACCCCTCCGTCTAAATTTTCACAAACGATGGAATTTGTTTAGAAATTACAATATTTAGAAACTCCCTAACAAGCAGGTCATTATGATTAGAAACTTGCGCAAACATCAAGGGCCCATGTCTCAGAATAATCGCGTAATTAATATTTTAATGTGCTTACTACTAATGTCGGTTTTGATAGAATGATGTGATGCCAAGTTAAAGGCTACTTTTCCACTAGAATAAAAATGATAAAAATATAACGTAATTAACATAAATTTTAAAACTCATTGTGGAAATAATAATGCAGTTTCAAAAGTTTTTATCTTCCAAATTTTGTTTGTGTTTTTCTACTGAGACTCTTCCACCTAAATGTATAAATTGTTTGTCTGCAGAAGTAGGACTTCAGATATAGGACTAGCTGTGTATGAATTCTTTTCGTTTAAGAGATGTATATAATATTTTAAGTCTTTAAATAAATAGTACAGACAGCCCATACAGGACTTTTCTATTTAATTCCTCTTTAAACATAAAGTGCGTACGTTTCTTATATTCCGATCGGCTGGAATCGATTTTTATTTAAAAACATAATCCAGAAGACTTGAGAGACTGCAAGAACTACCACTTCAGAGTTGGAATGTTGTGGGCAATAAATGTCACGATTTCCAACGCAATTAGCCCCAAGCTCGGTAAAAAAGACGTTCTCAAGACGGCCATTAATATTCATATGAGAGAATTTCGTAGGTCGATGACTTGAAAATGCTACGAAGGATGGTATAAAAGACTCGCTGTTGCACATACCATCGGCACGGTTCGCAGGATTCCATTGGATTGCAACAAAAGGTCACTATCGCATTAGCTAAACACTTTCTCATCTTCCCTTGGAGCGGTGGAAAACTACCGATAATCCTCGACCTTAATGATAGCTTGGAATGTCGCTCGGGGAAAATAATGGATCTTAAAGGAATTAGATTAACTCGGTAAACGTCTTCGCTGGATTAACCACTATTATACTTGTTGTTCATGCTTTTGTAATTTACATACCATAACACATGGGTATGTATTATTATGTATATCATGCAAAATAAAACATTATATCATCACAGTCTATTGACCTCTCAACATTTGCCTACTGGTACTACAAATGATAAAAAAAATTAAAATAAATAAATACCGAAATCCATATAGCTTAAAAAAATGTGTACCGCAACAACCCAGAAGGATCAGGGGTACAGTACTTTGCAAGGCAGTATTGTTACTAGATCAGCGGTTGTGCAAGGAGGCTGACTCAACAGCTACAGATAACAGATATTAATTATTAGCCACAGCCGGATTCAAACCCGGGTACTTGGAGTTAGTAGTCCATTGCCTTACCAATGAGCTACTCACTCCCACTTGCATATTATATATGTATATACATAGTAAATTAATATAAACTAGTGAGATTGTATGCCATAGTTAATTTTCGCTTTTGTCAAAAATTAAATTATTGAAACCACTTAGAAGTAATTATAATTTTGATTATTTTTAAATAGAATATTACCTAATAAGAGTTTCAACTTTTCTATTTCTTCGGGATACTACAGAGAGAAATGCTTTATTTGGCCATGCTGTCCAAATACATTGGGCTGCTATTATGTATTTGCTATTTGAGATCAAACAATGAGAATCAATAAACTAAATACAATACACTTCAAATACTTTTTTTCCTTTAAAAAAAATTGTTTATATGTATACATACATACATTTGTTCTCCTTCTCGCACAAAGCCAAACAACAATTTACCAATTCGTTTAATTCATTATTTTCTCTCATCATACCTCTCCTCTCCAGAGATCCGCAACAACCGTTTGATCAATTAAGCAAATTAAAATAAATCATCAATAGCTAGTGACGCATAAATAAAGAGGAAACAAAACAATCACAGCAGTAGAACAGTTTACTAAAACGAAAATCGGGGGGTTTATAGCGGATAGCGTCGATTAGAGCTACACTTATTGTATATATTATTTTATCATTATGTTATTCTATTTATTTATTTTTCATACAGATAGTTTGATTATGTTCATCTTGTCTATTCTTTTGTTTGTATATATTTTAAGAGAGTTTTTTTATTAATTTTATTTTTTTTATTATTATTTTTTTATTTTTATTAATTTATTTATTTTTTTATTTTATTATATATGAGATCATTCATCACTATTACCTATTGCCCACAACTGTGTGGCAGATTGTAATATCTATCAATAAATAAATCTAATCACTTTAAAAAAAAAGAAAAAAAAAAGAGCTACACTGATTATAAGGCAAGGTATTGCCTACATTTTTCTAATAGTTATTTAATATCCGAATTCTTTTGTTTGTATATATTTTAAGAGAGTTTTTTCATTATTTAATTTATTTAATTTTATTTTATTATATATGAGATCATTCATCACTATTACCTATTGCCCACAACTGTGTGGCAGATTGTAATATCTATCAATAAATAATTCTATCAAAAAAAAAATATCGGATACAACTATCATTCAATTTATTATTAACACTATTTCCTTCCTCACTACAATAAGTAAATCGAAAATTTTCACGCGTATTTTACGTTTTTGATATTAAGAAACAAATTTAGTTCCATATCTTTCTTTAGGTAGTCAAAGGTTTGTGTTTGGGTATAATTGATCGAACCGTTCACCTGATTTTGATATAATTTCCAGAGATTGTGCGATTGCACCGAGTTGGTCCCGTATCGATATTATCAGCTTTCCTCGAATACTTTCGCTTTCAAAACAGTTTGACCTTAATGCAGAAAAAAATTGGGAATTGCTATAAAATAGGTCTAGTATCAATTTCATCAAATTTTTTCCATTCCTTTCTATAATCTATGAAATCTACGAGATCAGAAATCTCCTTTCTGAATATACTTATATTTATCCAGTCCCTAAAATTTAGTTTTCAAACGATTAACCATTAACTATGAAATATAGGTAATTATCTACCTAATAGAAATCTCCAGAAAAATGATAATTTCCGGAAAATTTTCATTAAAAATTGGTATCAAAGTCAGAAGTAATCCAGACACGATAATCCTCATAAGTAATCATTACTATCTGTATTTCGTTTTAAAACTTCCACTGATTATGAGTTGCATATGTCCATCTCTCGAAAAATATGAAAATGCCATTACATTATTATCAGTACAGTATATTTCATTATTTGTTAATTTAAAAAATAGTTTAAAAACTAAAATCATTTAAAACTTAAGGAATCAATCTCTCACAAAGAAGTTAGAAACTACCCGATTCAGCTATCATAAGGACTATATTTAATACACCTATGGTGTATATCGATATTTATTTATTAATGGTTCATTCATGAATTAGGTTTACCCATGCCAATTTTAGCTATTAATTTCAACAATAGCTAATTTTTTCCCATCAAAATCTGCCTATTAAGGAATAATTTTTGGGTGCTGCAAACCAGGTTTTTCTGAACATTTATCATTTGACAAGTTGACGTGAGATGTGTAATTTATGCGTGCAGTATGCTTTAAGTATAGGTTTATCAAGCAAACGGAACGTAGCCCTGAAATATTTTTTGTTTTTGAGAAAAAATAATAAAATTAAAGCATATACAAAGAATTTTAGCATATGACATAGAGACCAGTTGATGATACATAAGAGTTGAAGGACGCATATAACACGAAGAAACCTCCACATAATCCTTGTGTACGCTGTTATTAGGCGTTGTGGTTTCAGTATAATTAGTGATGGATTCACCAGGAAGTGATGATGATGAAGGGGGTAACTCGTCAAGGTGACCCAGAGAGCGGAAAGGTCAGTTCTTCTTACTGCATCGATATCGTGATCTAGAGGCCGTCTGTTGCCAAGGGAGTTAAAGTGCCAACCTTAGCAACCTCATTAACTGCAGTGGCACCGGTACTGATCCTGCCTGGGGGAGGAGAGGAATTGGATATCGAGGTGGTACCACAGAATGATAACTTTGCCCCCACCATAGTTAGTATGGGATGGTATTCTGTAGATAATGTTCCCCACCCCTATATCAAAAATAATGATGAGGCAGTGGATAAAAAAAAAAGATATTACGTAAATATTGAATGTAAAAAAGCTGCCAAATCTTAATTTTTATGGTATTCGGTTGAAGAGAGATTTTTGTTGTTGGTTAGAAAGAGAAGGCAACAATTAAACAAAACAGAAATCAGATCACAGCTTGTTTAGAATGTAAAGAGGAGCATTCAGAAAATGATTTGACACTTATTTAATGTTATTTATTATTATATATGGTTATGAATTATTATTTTTACTACACATACCACAATAAAACTATAAACAAATAAAATGAGTCTCATACTAATAACTATCGATAATTATGGACAGATGGTTTGAAGCATGCTTCGTACGGATGTTATATGTAGATTGTTCGAAAGGCAATTTTATAATTTCCACATAATTAATTTATTATTTCATGTTATAATTGAATAAATAAACTAAAATGTAAACTTTAGTACAACTTAAAATGGTAACTGGTCTGAGACGAATAAAAAATCTTTAAAGCAGGGACTTGAATTTATTTAGAAGGAGGTTTAAAAATTTTACCATGGAAGGGATTATTGTAGGTATAAATAAAAAATCTTTAAACTATTATTCCTTGTTTTTATACAAACCTATAAAATATAAAATACCGCTGGAAACTTTCAGAGTACGTGTTTCAAAGTACGCAAAGAATTTACTTTGTAATTACGCAATCACTAATAATATTCATATCTACTTTGCAGATGCTGTATTAGAAATCCGGTTAATGGAGAAGGTAAGACATGTGTTTCTGGGAAGGCAAGGACTGGTTTCTTTATAATTAAAAAGAGAAAGATACACCCGAAAAGATAATAACTTACATGGAATTTCCGGAAGACTTCTTTACTACTGGCGAATACCTGTTTCTAATAAGATGTTCAAATCAGTAAATATGTACTTAGTAACAATAAATATATTATTATTTATTTTTATTCATTAATCGTTTTTATTTTTGTTTAATTATAGTTTGTATAAAGGCGTTCCAGCATATGCTTATAATAATTATAACGATTCAGTCAAGTATAGGTTTAATAATTTAATAGCAATAACTAATATATTATTATAATCCTATTTTTATTTTTATTTTTTTATACCAAAACAAAATGCACTATAAACGAAAATTCAGGTCTTCATAAAGCTAAACTGTTTTTTTGCTTGGTGATAAAGAGTTAACAGTTGAAATACGTCAATAGAGCTTACTTTTAACTGAATTAGTTGACGTCAATGGAACGTCAAAATGACAACTGACTGATTTCATGTTATATTTTCATTTGGAAAATTCGATATACTGTGTATGTGAATATAAAACTGTATAAGCATAAAAAACGAAAATATTAATTAACACGTCCGTTAGCAAATTTATTACGATATTAAAATAATACCTCCCTATTTTATACTTTACAGTGCGATATTATACAAATCATTAATGTGGAAAACACCTATATCCAACATAATTTATATGATAATATACTATAATACTTAAAATAAAGGAAGTATAAATAGTTAAGAAAAAGAAATAACAGGTAATGTAATATTATTGGAAAATATTTTTTAAAATCGTAGTGTCATGGTAGGCGTAATTAGATAAGTAGTGGTAATAGTGGTAGGTTCATAGTTAAAAACTTCTTTAATTTAGATATCTTCAACATTTAAATAACCAACTTATAAATATCAGAACAGATCGAGAAAACTCTATATAATATAAAATAGGATTAATTTATATATAAAATAAATTTAATTTCCATTAAAAAAAAATAGATTTCTATTGATTGAAAACACTTAGTTGAAAAAACTACTTGTAAATCTTCGGGATCATTTTATTTTATGTAGATTTTTTTAAAACAAAAAATTTAATTTTGAAAAACTATAAAGGTCTTGATGAAAATTATTTATTGTAGTATTTTCACTAAATACTAAATAGTAGGTTCATAGGTCCAAACGACGTTAATTTAGATATTTTCGAAAAAAAAATCGATTCTATTTGAT
Organism: Halyomorpha halys; assembly: GCF_000696795.3. NCBI lineage: Eukaryota > Metazoa > Arthropoda > Insecta > Hemiptera > Pentatomidae > Halyomorpha > Halyomorpha halys. Next base: position 221,637 of record NW_027114062.1, read on the forward strand.
CAAAATACTTGGTTGAAAAGCTACTTGTAATTTTATGGATCATTTTATTTCATGAAAATTATTTTAAAACAAATTTTATTTTGAAAAAAATATAAAGGTCTTGATGAAAAGTATTATAACAGTGTTTTTAATAAATTACCATACTTAGTATTTTTTAACAAATATTATATGATTTTTATATTGATGATCTAACTAATTAAATCATTTAGATAATAATCATTAAATGATTAAAAAAAAAACTAACAAAAGAAGAGAGTATGTATTTCCTTAGAAGCACTTATCAATTGTTGGTAAAATAGTTTTTTAAATAATTTATGAAGAAAAATTTATGCTTAAAATTTTATTTTCATAGTCATATACTCTCATAAAAATTACGAAATTGTAAGTTTTATTCACTAACATTGATTTAATTATCATAAAAGAATTGGCATTCATAAAAATGGTTATGAAAAACGATGACCAATAAATGACTTCATTATAAATCTCGTGATTCAATTAAAAAGAAAGTTTTTTTTTTGTGAGGTGGTAAGGGGGAAGGTTCGTCACGATTTGATAATTTAAATCAAAGACCTGAAAAAAGCAAAATAAAAAAAACTGGTCTGATCATTGTTGATTGTTTGTGTTGTCAGTCATCTGATCTGGATTGTTAGGATCCTGTCGGGTTTTTTTTTCTGTTGGATCATTTAACAGATTGGTTCGGTTATACTCCACTTTTTTTTCCTGAATTTAGGATTTCAAATTATGATCTATACTTTTCCAGTTATTTATTTATTTTTATGAAAAACCTAATAGATTGTATTTGAATAAAGGACTGAAAACTAATTTGAACTCAAGATATTGATTGACATGTTTCTGTCTGTTGATGTCAATGTTTCTAAAGCAGTTCCAGAACTTTAGAAAGCTTACCAGAATTGGTATCGTACCGAATAACGTATAAGAGAAAATGCAAGTTCATTCGATTTCATTTCTAAAATATAAAAAATAAATAAAAATAATCAGCTAAAAAACGCAGGAAAAAAAAAAAACAGTTTCAAAAACCAACCAAAATGGAGAGAAATCATTAGTTTGGAGGGCAGTCTGTTCGAAAGCCAGTTTAGAGACAGGTGATATAAAAAGCCAGTTTCTTTTTTTTTTTTTTATGTATATTAGATTTTTTGGGTATCATGGATCCTCATAACGTAATTGTATATTCAATCCTAGTAGATGTAGTTAAGATATAAAACAAGGAGTGTGTGGATTCGGTTGGGTAGAGCCCTTCCTTATAATATTCCCGGTATAAATCCAAGTCGGCACAAAAACCTACAATAGAAAGAAAACAAACGGAAATTCTAAAGATTAGAACAGATTAAAAGAAAGAGGTTTCAGAAATGCTTCCTATATCCACTCAATCAAAAAATGAATACATGACATCAGCTAGAGGATGTATTAGAAAAATGAGAAAAACTTCTGGCATGGACCTAGCAAAAAAGTAGTAATTAAGCAACTTTACACAATATGAATTTTATTCCTGCATCATAACAATAACCGAGTTAATGAATTTCATTTCTTCAATCTGAATTTCAATCAGATAGTGCAGATAATAAATGAGAGCATCGATGGTCAACCTCACAAATATTAAAATACGAATTTTATATTTCCAGTAAAAAAATATTTAAGATTTGTCAGTGTCATGAAATTACATATTTATCAACTCCCTTTGGTTTGGTTTTTTCAAATCACTTATATTGCATATAGGGTTTGGTATTACTCAAAACCTTATAAGCACTCATTAAAAACTTCCACAAAATATTCTGTCAGCTTTAAAATTTAAAAAATATTAAATTCAATACCAATGGTCATATAACCCAGATGATCGATAATTCCTTAATATTTAAAAGTTTTAATAATATTTTTAATTTCTAAATTTAAATCGATATTAAAAAAAAAATAATACTCAAGTACAGTGACAAAATATGACCGCAGTCAAGATTTAATAACAGGTTATGCAACCTGTAAATAGAACAACCCTAGATTGCTTAATTTCGACTGAAATTGTACTGTTGCAACTATTAATTTCTGTCGGTACAATTTCCCTTGAAAACTTTCAAATATACCCGACCTGTTACATTTTTTAACACAATTATGATTCATGCAATCATACTCTTACATATTAATAACGAAAATAAGTGAGAATAATAACGTAACTAAACTTGTTTCTAATCATCGATGTGTGAACCATGAAGTTAGAAAAAAAGCATACATATTAATGATAAAATTATTATTAATTGAACACATATGAAATATGTTAAAAAATTAAAAATTAGGTATTGCTTAAGAGAATTAATAAAAAAGAAAGTCAGAATGAATTTTTACGAAATAATAGGTGTGTTAGGTAATTTGTTTAAGAATATATTTTTATATAAATCAATTGGTATTCATGTTGAGTCTCAACATTCTTTATTATACATCAACAGTCCAACGTTTCGGCCATCTTCAAGGACAATCTAACAATTAACAGCTTTAATTATTCATTCATTTGTAACAATTTTAACAACAACATTATAATTAATAATTTAACATAGCTTAAATATGAATTTACACGCCACATCCAATAATTTAAAAACGTTTTTCAAGCTATTCTGCCTAGGTCATAATTTACAAGTCAAATTACCCAATGAAACCATAAATTAATAGGAAATCATATTAATTATTAATAAGCTTATGTCAAGTTATATATTTTGTCTCTATTTCATTAAATTTTAAAACTTTTAATTTTAGATCAACTTAACACTATCAGCTATCATATAAGCAAACTATTTTTAACCTTCCATACACTCAGGTCACGCTTATAATTAATTTATTTCTAATTCCCTTCTGGTCTATTTTTATCATTATTAAAATTATTTGTAAATAGTAACATAAAATGTTAACCACATTTTTCATAAACTTCTTTTGCTTAAAATCTCTAAAAGCATCGTGTTGGTTCAAATGTCTTCTATCTGTTATAAAATTTACTGTATAACAATAAAACTATTATTAATTAAACACACATGAAATATGTTAAAATATACAATTATGTATTACTTAAGAGAATTAATAAAAGAGAAAGTCAGATACTAATGAATTTTCATAAAATAATCGGTTTGTGTTAGGTAATTTGATTAAGAATATATTTTATTAAAATAAGTTTGAGATATAAATAGTTTACTAACATGATTTCTCCTTCTTTCTATTCATACCTATATCGAACAAATGATTTCTTTAACATATGAGCATTTGAAGGCAAGTTATAGCCGAAACTGTTCAGTTGATAACATGCAAGTTATAATTAAACATGAAAATACATACATATAAAGACTGCAAATCTGTTGTACTAAAACAGAAATATTGATTCTTTTCTAAATTTTTTTCTTTTAAATTGTGGTCCTTTATCACTTCCAAGGCATTCTTTTCTCTTTTTATGTTATTTATTACTTTCATTACTTCCTTGCTTCTTTGAATACAGAGCATCATTTTTTAATTATTAGTAAATTACAATGAATAATCTAAAAATACACGTTAAAATGGAAATAATTTTCAGTATTATTACTCACACAGTTAGAATACAATGTTAAACAATTTGTATTTAAAAGTTTTCTTGAAGGTTTTTCAAAATTATTCACATATTTTTTTATCAGAATCAGCATTTTAAGAGTACTGTAAAATTCAATATTGTAAACAGAAAAATGATAAAATATTTATAATCTAGGTTTTCGTTTTACTATTAAAACTTAAATAGGAATTTTCTTATGAATACAATTCAAATTTATAGTGTCTAAAGTGTTTTGGATACAATGTTTTTTTAAATGTCTTTATTGAAATTTACAACTTCACATGATAATACATTCAGTAAATTTGATCTCAGTTATAATGGAGTGATACAGGCGTGTAGAGACACTACTCATTGGTAACACTCTAATGACGTTTTTACATAAGCAGGTCTCGTGCCCATCTTCTTTTCAGGCGCCTCGTAGGATTGTCAAGAATAGAAGAAGCAAGGTTAGAAACTATTGGGTTTGGGTGGTTAGGGAGTTTATTATGGAGAGTATGTGGTTCGGGCTCGTTTGGTTACTTATGGGACATTAAATTCTTTATGGATGATTTTTTTTGTGACAAAGTAAAGAGAATTGAGGATTTTACGAAGGATTTGTATTGTAAAGATTGCATTCGAAAGGAATTCGAATGTTTAGTGGAGCCCAAAAGCTCAGCTTCGTATGTCCAGATCGGCCTAATTACAGTCATGTAGATCAGTCTTTTGTAATGAATTGGAAGTTTGTCTAGTAAAAGCTGTAATAGTCGAAATCGACGTGCAGTTTCCTGTCTTTACAGTCTTGTGTGGTAATACAATGTTAAAGCAGAATGATGTAAAATCATAAAATATTTAAACATCTTCAAGATTTTAAAAGACTCTTATTAGTAAGCAGAAGGTTTACTATAAATACATTTTAAGGTGAAGGAGGAGATATAGTAGAATGATCCCAGGAAGCTAATTTTACAATTATTATAACAAAAATAAAAATAAAAAAATTGTGAAAATAAGATTAGGGTATAATATTAAGTTAAAATTAAAAAATATATGGACGCACACTCACCATCAAACGTCCTGAAAAATGTATATCAAACATTGTACTACGTTATTTTATAAATAAATACTTTAGCTAGTTTGGTATATAAATATTTTACACATCTAGATTTTTGGATACCTAAATTATTAACTCTAAACCACTTCAATTTTTTTATAAGATATGTTCGCCCTTTGATGACTAACCAGTCGCTTAACCTTCATGTAGGGAATGCTTGGAGAGATCTAGTTTTGGATGATTCCTTGACATACTCCGTGTTCTTTCTTTTTTCCCGAGACAAGGACGTTGTCCATATTTAGCCGCAGGTGTTTACGTAGTGTTTATTTGTATTTGGCAGCGGCTGCTCCTTCATATCGACGGTTATATCATCAGAATGAGTCAAATATGAATAAATCGAACACGGAATGACAATAAATAGTAATATTACTGCATATTGCAATAATAGGCAGTTGGAATTAGTTAGAAATAGAATAATATATTTATTTAAAAACGTCCATTTGGACGTTATTTTAAGGATCTATCGAATAAAAAAAAATTAAATACATTTCATTCGTTATAAATTAATTTAAAAAACATTATGATAAAATTAAATTGTCTATCTTATTATACTATCAGAGCCAAACATCTGTAATCAACATAATTGCAGGCCATTATGCCTTTGTCAATTATTTATCATTAGTCAAATATTTATAAAACTTCATAAATTAGGAAAACATTATGGACTTGATAAATTAATGTTTATCACAATGTCCAAATACCCATTATTCTCACAGTAACAATGATTACATTTCTTAGTTTAAAATCTCTATTTGAATTACTCACCTTATCAACATTATATATACATTGAGTACCCTACCCAACAATCCCAAGTTTGCTATATCTTCATTATATTTTCAATTTTATTCCAGTTTATTTACTCATTAAATTTATTTCCAGTTCATTTAAAAAAACCTATCAATTTTAATTACATATTATTTATCTTAGCAAATACAAGAAAAAACATCATGGCCATAGATTAACTTTGCTTAGAATTTCAGCACGATGCTGGTTTAAATTTGTTGTATATGATTTAAAATTAACAGTGTGATTGATATTCTCTGATATATATA
>NW_027114062.1:227457-268070 GCF_000696795.3 Halyomorpha halys
TGCATTTTTAAATTAAAAATAATATTTATTTTTGGATACATGCAGCACCAAAGCTGTTTTATTTAGGTCTTATCCTTATTTTTTACATCTTTCATTATACTGATATATTCTTTCTCCCAATAATTGGTTTTGGTATATATATATCTTGACAATTCAGACATGGGGTTGTTGATTCAGGTATATTAGTTTTCGTCATTACATTCTTGTTTTTTTTTTTTAGGTTTAGTTTAAATTTCAAAACTAATGTGTGTCCAAGCACACTATAAAATTCGCCCACTACAACAAAAATACAAGTCAAAAACTCTTTAAAATGTAGACCACTACAGAAGAAGGAAACAGTGCAGGACCAGAATATATATTCATGCTAAAAAGCATAAATGAAATTCAGAAATAGAGGTTATGAAAAAAAAAAAAAAGACATGGCATTTTATATATCATTGATTATATTGATTGATTTTTTGTTTCTATTATATCGTTTATTTTATTGTAGTAAATTTTAATCTTATTACTAGAACTCTAACATAAGGAGTATTCAGCCACGTCATTTTCTTTGAATGATCTTTATATATCTTCCGATAATCCTTCTATGTAAATACAACTATAAAACATTTTAATGACTGTATTATTTTCTAAACTATTACTAGACTTTATAAACAACAACTTGTTTGACAAACTTTATAAATTAATTGTTTAGGGTAAACATTTTCCAGAAATAAATTTAGCTGGATTGCAACTTAACAACACTTTACTGCGCACATCAGTAACTTTTATTATTTTATTTTAGTTATTAGTAACATCATATTTATTATGGAAGGGATGACGAGTATAGTAATTTAAAATTACATTACTGTAGGTTTCTTTTTTAATTCATTCTGTTATTAATTGGTACCTTGTCTAGTTACCTACATATCTACAAATGTTAATTCCCACTTTTCGTCCTAATCTATTTTATTGTATAAAATAATATACTTATGATAATATTTTTAAAAAAACCATTGTTTTATCTCATCAACTTTAACACATTTTTTTCAAAAACAAGGTCACAAATTACGATAAAGGGCCAACAGAAGATCACTTTGGTTCACAACTTTATATTCAACATGCCGTGTACAAGTAAGATCAATTTAGATTCATTTAACTCAATTATTAATTGTTTTCAACATGAAATATCAGTTAGTGGTAGATCCCATTGTAGGATGATATAACGGAGCGGTGATGATGACATTTTCTCTATTATTTTCTTCAAATTTATTGAAAATAGAATTTTCCACTTAGGGGTAATAATTTAAAGACTTTATCAGGATTGATGAATTTAGATTCATAATTAGTAATAAAAGAAAATAGTTTTTTTAAAAATTATTTTTGCTTGATAATGGTGAAGTAGTAAATTTCCAAAACTCACCCTAATGATGAAATTAATTTTTCTATGAAACGTAAAATTAAATTTATAAAAATTTATTGACCAAAACTGTTCGATTTATTCTTTTAAAGAACAAGAAAAATACATTTTTAGTTTTCTTCTTATCTGGGCAGTAATCCAATAGTATATCGTGATCACACGTTTTCAGGGTGACCTTTGAAACGAAAATCCAGTTTGGGTGGTTTTTGGAATAAAATTTAGAAAATAAGGAGCGTTCTGGGAAGAAAAAAAACATAATACTAAACTTCAAAAATGTGCTCTTAATGATTCCTCTTTTACCTCTTCTGCGTGTTCTTATAGGGCCAGATTTATTATTCTCGAACCAATGCTAGCCTGGCTGCCTCTATTCCAATCAACGTTTTTATTTTTATTATTTCCATTGTTCTCGAATAAAACTATGTCATCCACATAAGCTAACAGCGTGATATAGACTGGACTTAATTCTCTTTGATCTAGATAACAAGGCCTCATTCTCGTCTTTGCTCTCTTCAGAGCCATGTTAAGCACCATTATAAAGAGAAGTGGGCTAAGACCGCAGCCCTGTCTTATTCCATGCGTGTTTTCAAATTCCTTGAAAATGTGGAAATTAGTCATGTATCGAACATGTGCTCTTGTAGGGCTTTGGCGAGGTCCCCCTTCCTGGCACTTTCGAATGGTTGCTTTAGGTCCATTCAAAACAAATAAACTTCTTTGTTTTTTTTTCATGACCTTTCCATATATTCTTATTACAAACATTAAATCTCGTGTACTTCTTTGCAGCCTAAATCCATATTACTCTTCTTCTAGGTCCCCTTCAATGATTTTTTTTTCGGCTTAAGACTCTCATTGGAGTCCTATACTGCCTACCCACGGTTGGGGACCAAGTTTTTCATTTTGTGGGACCACCACTCAATGAAAAAAGTCAACGCCCTAAGCCAGATTCGAACCGGCGCTCCAGCAGATTAAGAGTAGACCAGTTAGTAAGGTGATACTTTTTAAAAGTTTTTTGAATTGCATATGCCATTTACTAGGAGCTTTAATTAAATCTTTGGCCAATGCTCCGGAATTGTGAGTGCTTCGTTCATTTGCTGCAAGCCTTCGAACAGTAGCACTTATTTCAAAACGTTCATATGCTCTTCGGTAGTCAAAATTAGGTTGTTTCTTTGTATTTTTCTTTCGTTAATGGAAAAAATTCATAATAATAATTTTCCACTAATCCGGAGTTTGTATTTTGGAATAAACATTTAATATTTTCACTGTAGGTCTCACAAGAATAATTAAAATTATTTTGTGATGATATTCTTCATTTTTCATGACATCAGTCATATAATATTTTATTCTTCTTAACTGAACAATCAGGATTTAACAAAAAAAACTTACGAGGTAAAGTTATACTTATTCTAAATAGTTAACTGCATTGCTAAAAATATTTTGTAATAGTATAAATTTTAATATTTTTAAATAAACAAACAACTACTTAATAAATTCTTTAGTGTTATACCGAAATAAATAATGGAGAATTTTGATTCACAGTCATGTTCATCATACATTAGATCACCATCTTTAGCAATTGTAATGAAGGGTCGTAAAAAATATTTACCTTTGGTATCTTTTAATCCTCGAAGATTATACGTCATTCACTGTCAAGTACAGGAGACATTATCTAAACATACATAAGAGTTCTGCTGTCGACAAAAAATAATTACCAGAAGCAATAATATTGTCCGATCCCAACCCAAATATTGGTCATCTTGAATAATAATCCCAATAAAACATTTTGTATTATACCAAGGGTATAAACGTTCGCAACGGCTGGATGAAGCATTGAGTCAAAGATCATGAAAACATTTAATTGCCAGCATCCGTAATCTGTACGTCGGTTCGGTACATCCCCTAATTCCACACTTTTCCCGCCCTAGATCGTTTTGGTGTACATAAGGAAAAGTATATTTCGGGTATGGATCAGTTGAAAATCAGTAGCCAAACAGAGTTGTCGAAGGGGAGTCTCTGAGATAAATTGTACATAGTAGGTAAAGTTGTAAATAGTATGAGACCGTTGTAGCCGAGCGTGTTAAGTATCACTTCATCAAATCCGAGTCTACAGCATTTTTCTTGAGAACAAGCTTCTTTACTTTTGGCGTGAGGAAGCAATATTAAGGAAACGTGGCTGTACCTATTAAATGACATTACTAAAAACTTTGTGTTTCAAGAACGGAATGATTAATTTTTATATTTTAGTCTGGAAGTGGAACTGGATCTTGTTGCAAATCAGTGCAGTCATATTATCATCGAGGCCTAAGTAATCCGTGACTTGAAATTTTTTTTCCATTATACCGTACTAAGCTTTTTGATCAAGCAAGTGATTTTTCTATTATTGCTCTGGAAATATGAAGGTTGATTTTTAATTATTATTGGTCTATTTAAAAACAAAAATCAAGGTGATACTGATTGAAAATAATTTGCAACATTCGCTATTTTCAACAATGGTTACGTAGTATTTAACTCATGGCCACGATGTAATTATTTTAATTTCTATTCTATCACATTCTCACGTTGCTTTTATTTTTTTATTGCAATTAGTCTCACTCGAAAGCAAATAACTGATAATGATAATTTCATTTCATAACATTCCATAGTGCATATGCAAACACTAAAAATGATGGGTAACTAATAACTTTTTATTGTATTATAAATTAGAGAAAGTTGAAAGGTGGAACAAAAGAAAATATCTGAGCACTGAAAAAGAAATATCTGAACACTGAGAAATCCTTGACATTAATCTCTCCTATTCTTATTTTATATTTTACGAGCTAAGCTCAGTTTAGAAATTCAAAGCAGGTCGCCTTACAATGAAGTGAAGTTCCTGGGAAAGTTCATGTTTCCATCCTGCAATTGAAGTGAACTTAATAAAGGGCTTGATTTCTATTAAAGACTTTTCTACTGGCAAATTTCTTAATTAACTATGTTTTTAAAAATAAAAAGGAAATGAAATTCGTAAAAAGTTATTTCTGGTGAAAGAGTAGATACTATTATGAAGTCAAAGATAACATATTTAAAAATAAAAAAGATAGAAATTTCAGCAAGTAAAATATGTATGAATGTTCTTATAGATTTTTTTTTCGGTTGGCTCTACATACCTTGCAGATCTTTAGCCGCCCGAATCACCCTTCTCCACGTCTGCCTGTCTTGGGTTCCTGCTTCCCAGTTTGCTGCATGCAGCCACTTCACCTCTTTTTGTTGATTCTTGTCAACTATAGTGGATTCATTTTTATGTAGAGGCGTTCTGAAGGATTTTTTGAGCCACATGTCCCGCCCATCTTAATCTTCTTGCCTTTATTTAATAAGGTATTTACTGACCAGTCTTCGGAAGCAGTTCACTATTAGGTATCCTCCCCCTTGCGTTAAAGCTCTGATTCCTAATCGCTCTTCTATGGAGGACTTTCCTTTCAAATCTCTCGATCCTGCGTTCATAAAGATTAATTGAACAAAATTTGTTTGGGCGCCCGATCCTATCCAATTCAGATATTTTTTTTAACCCTCAAGTTTTATGTTTACTATGAAACTCAGAGATAGGTAAGTTAACCTTTAATTCAACGAATATATAGTTATCGTCGGTACAATGCCTCAGTGGCATATCTGAAAATTTATCAGATAGGTTTTGTTTGACTTTAGGTTGCACATTTAAGGTACCTGCTAATTTTTAATTTTCATATACACCAGTTTATCATTTTGTATTTTTAATAAGTGGTGTTACATATTATTTTAGTATTGCGAATAGGATGGAAAACTTCATTAAAATACAATAAACATTGGTTTTGTATCGACAATACAATAGTATTCGAGCCCAATCCTTAAAATGTTGGCCATAGAACATATATGTGCACATAGTTTTAAAAATATGATTCTATTAAACTAAACAAGGAAATGCATTTCTGGCAGCTTACTAAATAGCTAATTAATTAAGAATTAGTTTTTGTTTTCGCCAAAAACTTCTAAACAGTGCCTCCTAGCTAAAACGTTATAGTATAACAAATTAAATAGAACTAATTTTTTTTTTTTTTTTTTTTTCAAATTTTGCCTAATGTTGAGTAAATACATGAATCCTAACATACCATAAAGTTCATTTCGTGTAGTCTTAAAACGGTAAGAAGGTACCTGTTATGGTTGTATATGGACTTCAACAGACCAGCTATTGGAGCTTAAGGAACAACTGGAGTAAAGAATAAAACATCTAATTCGTTACTTTATTAAATTAATTTCTAGAACCTCAAGAAATTCGTTACCGTAATAAGTGCGATATAAAATAATTTTTGAAATTTTTCTATGGATTGGATTTTATCCTTCGGAGTCCGGTACTATAATATATCTATCAGTGTATAAAATCTATTATCTATAAACTATGCTGTGTATGTAATCTATGAACCAAGCGTATCAGAATTTTTTTTTTTTTAGAGTTTTGTAGAAAGTTAAAGTGGTTTTTTAGTCGCTTCGGAAAAGAACTAAATAATGTGACATAACTAATCATCAATGGAAAATGATCGATTGAAGTAAATGAAAATTAAAAATTAACTACCAACTTCTATCTGCAGCAATAATTCAAACGATATTCTCAAAAACCTTTTCTAAAGTTCTGGATAATTATCAAGGATTTATATCCTAAATTTATGATAATTTATTACAGGTTTATATGAGGCCCAAACCTTTCTATTTTACCCATGCTAAAAACTGAAATCATTTATTATTATTTTGGGTTGAGAATTAATATTGTATTTTTTATTTTACTGTAATCAAATATATTGATCCTACTACATTACAAATACTGCATAACTAAATAATAAAATTATTGATTTTTTAATATCTGGCTCAGATTTTTATGAGGTATGAAAAGTACAGGAAGAACCGATTATCCTTTATTGGTTACCAAGCCAACAGAGCCTGAATGAGAGTGACGAGATTCGTAACATGGGTCAACCACGAAATGGAGGTCAACCTCGGCTGCCTGAATTGGATCGGTAAAGCAACCGTATAGCAACAACCAGCCGCAGTGCCGTGGGAGCAGGCCATCTGACGAATCTTACGTAATCAGCGAATAAATTATAATCAGTGTAATAGTAATAAATTTAAACATAATTTACTATTTTTAGTTTAGTCATAAATTTAATAAAAGATTTTTTTTTAAATAAACCTTAATCCATTTTAAAAAAAAATTAGAAAACACTTTCGCTTGAATGTTATCCACGAATGCCTCTCGGGAAGAGAAGGTTCAGAGAGAGAGTCAACTAGATCACGCGCCTTCGGAAGATAAAAAAGCTAGACTCGTTTTTCTCTATCTACGTTTTTCAAATACTGCCAGCAAACCAAACGTTGGTCATCAATCATGTTTTCCGAAAAGAAAAAAAAAAACGCTAAAAAGATATAACTTTTTATTTTTTAATATAAATTAATCTGAACACATGATTGATCTTATAGAATATCCTTCTTAATAAAAATTATATGGCTGGGAGAGAAGCGCTGATATCTTGAAGTCCAACCTTGCCAACCACATGTGGGGGGCAGGGATTTGTTCGAGAATCTCTGCAATGGCTAAACAATATTAGCTCAATGTAAATATTTTGTATAGCTATGATTGTGTTATAAATATTTTTTTTTTATTTATTTTTCTATTCAGTTATTTACTTGACAGCGGGGTGGCTCAGTGAGTAAGGAAGGCGCTGTGCTACTAACTTGAAGTATCCGAGTTCGAATCCGGCTGCGACAGATAATTATTTATTCTGTTACTTTAGCAGTGAGTCAAAAATGAGGGTTCGAGGAGCCCTTCGAGCTCCACCCACTCTCATAACGTTGAGTACCCTTAATTGGTAAAAATCTGGCGATTGAGGATAATCTTGAACAAATCACCTTCATGTGCAACCATTGTTCAAGAAATACTACTGAACCGCTGACCCTTCAAGGATTGTAAAAGATTTTTATTTACTTCAATGATTTACTAATATTACTATTATTTATCTACTTACGTTTATTATTTTATCATTATAATTACACATTTTATTTTATATTCATATTTTCATTTTATTTCTACCATAATTATTTTAATTAATTAATTTTTTTTTTTATCTTATTATGTATAAATGGCATGATTAAATAAATACAGCCTTCATACTCAATGCCTTGAGTGCTGCAGATTGTATGATTTCAATAATTTTTTTTTAAGAGAAAATCCAAAACAACACAAGTAATTGCTCTTCTAAAAATTAAAATAAGATAAATTAGTTTATGACTTTTTATTCTATTTCACTAGATAAGAGTATTAGCTTTTAAATTCAACAATTGTCTATTTTGCGGTTAAATTTTTAGTACCATAATAAATAAACCGTTGAAAAACTGTTTCCAAATTTTTTGGCTCATTTTATTACTTTTTTATACTAAAATCTGTTGTTATTATTATTATTATTATTTCAGCAACCGAAAACAAATAACCTGGAGTCTTAGTTATAAATAGCCGCCAATCATTCAATGATTCGTCACTTCAGAAATCATCAGGACTGAATAATAAAACATCACATTAACGTAGACTTAAGATCGTATATCTTTCTTCAACAGAAAAAACAAACAAAAAATAAATATTTGGGATAAATGGTGCTTCTCTTCAAAACAGTCCATCTACTAAACATTAATTTTTTTAATTTTTTTAAATCTCAATAATCAAACTATAATTCACTAATTCATTATTAGTTGGAACCCATGGAGGCATGGGTTATTCAGTATCTATACATCTAATAGTCCAGTGTGATGGATTAAAAAAAACAAACGTCCTTCATACAAAGGATGTAAACAGGTTACGGGATAATGCAAATGAGATTAAAATTATATGAACAGTTAGATGACTTCAGGTTGCAATCATTTTCTATGACTCAGGCTGCGCTTTCTCAATGTTTTAAACACGGTTTTAGCAACAATTTCACTATTTACACGCCTAAATCGGCAATACTCAGACCAAGCTAAGTTCACTGGGAGCATAATTTCTACTCAAGTAACAACTTTCGCTTGTCAGCGTTAACCACGAAATGTAAGAGATATTTGCACATAAAAATTTATTTTTTAATAAGCAGTAGTTACAAGTCGTCTGAGAGGTATTAGAAAAAACACGTTATTGATCTCAAAGTCCAAAAACTATAACCGGTGACGGTGATAGAGACAGTTACGCAGTTTATCGCGCATGCGTAAATATTCGACACTACTACCAACAATCAAGCAAATCCTGATTGTACGACAGCAAATGTTAGGTTACACGATTATAGTTGTGGTGATAGCTATCACCATCACCAACACTGTGGCCATATTTGCCCCGCTTAACGCAATATCACTCCTTGTCAAATTACTATTAATAACTTGCTGTGGGTTAGTTATTGATAATATTATCTATAACATCTTCTGTATATGATTTAACGATCAGGGTAGTCTCAACCTATTTGATAGCGGTTCATATCCTGAGAGGCAGAGTCTAATTGTATTCTACTTGCATAAAACGCGTGACTGCTTCTAGCACAAGACCTTGTAATTGTACCATCGTAAATGTCGTTTCGAACGGAGCTCATCTGACATGTTTATTTATTTTAAATTTATAGAAGTGAGGCGGTCCTGAAAAATATTTGTACTGTATAGCGGGGATAATAAATATTAGGATTGGTAATATGTTTAAGTACACATTTCAAGACGACCTTGATAAACTAATTACTTTTTGCTAACTAAAATCTTGAATTAATGAGACGCGGTTGGATTTAAATTCTTTTCATTTCGATACGAATCATTGTAATAAAATTAATAGCAACATCGTTTACTGGTAACAAAAACTATAAAGTGCATTAAACAAAGAAGCATTGACTACTATAGAACCGAAACAGCAAATTTATCAATTTTTATGTGCATATATATATATATATATATATATATATATATCGATGCGATGGATTACTTCGCAGTAGTGTGAGGCACATTTCCACTAGTTTACGAAATATACAATTAAAGATTTTCTGAGAAGTGGTTCAACATACCAAAAGTTTTAGTTTCCAATATATATTATGTACAATAAATATTGTAATGCTTTGGGATAAATTTTTCTTTGTAATTTATTATACATCAGCTACATATAACATCTACATTTTTTATGTCTTACATGTTGATAAAAATAAACTAAAAGAAAAAAAATTCAAATCAGATCAGTTTTGAAAACTGAAATACAGATCGTTAAGAAGTATATATTACATCCCAATTAAAATAAAATACATTTTTTTTATTAGTTTTTATTTTTAAATTTTTTTTTGTGTATCAGAACCCCTTATTTTGAAAGAAAGCAAAACAAATATGAACACATTTTAAGCTGTTTATGAATGTGTGACGGGTTGCACTTTCGATGAGATAGATCTAAAGAGTTGAGACAAACTTCAGTATTGTCTTGCCCTATAACTAAAAATTCATTTTAACAACCTAAATATGCGTGTCTCAGTTGCACAAGTAATATGCTTGGCACTGCAGATCAAAGAACTCGTGAAGTTTTCAGGTTTCATCTTCTTAAGTGATTTATTGTTGATTTTTACAACTATATACGTATGTTTGCTTGTCTTATGTTTATGTTTACGGGTTGTAGTTTTTGTATAATTTTCTATTACAGTAATGAAAGGGTTTGTAGAGTTAAGGTAAGATTGAAAGAAATCATTAGTATTATATTCAGTTCTGAATGCATCTCAGTTATTTTTGTGTAATATAAATAGTTGTCTGAATCTAAGGCATTTGTTTTCGAATACTTGTATTTTTTTTTAAGTTAGTTGCATTAGTAAAGCTCCATATGGGACAGGTCTATTTTATGAAAGGTTGAAGTCAGGGTCTTAGCAAGGCCGTGGCGAGTTTGAAAAATCTGTCCCCTCCAATTCCTTGGGGTCATAAAAATTTGTTAGAATGTCTGTAAAATTGTTCTTTGTTTTAATAAAAAAAACACTGTTATTATCAAAGAAAAACTAACTAAACTTTAATTTGAAAATTAACTATTTGTTGGAATTACAAGGAGTTATAAAATCATGTTAGCAGACAATTAATCTACTTTAAAAATTATTAAATCACAAATTATAGTATTAAAAGTAAAGGACATAATAGGGCTAAGGCCTACTAAAACAACACTATAAAGAAAAGCATTATTTTTTTTACAAACTTGTTAAAACAGCTTCTGCAATGGAAAAATGATAAATGAATAATATTTTTAGCTAACTTATAAATCAAATTATAGTTTCTATTTCCTTAAAAATAAATTAAAATATAAACACACTTATGTAGCTGGAACTTTTATTCCTTAATAAATTGCACCTCTTTAAAAATAGGGCGATTTTTTATGATTAGTTTTGTGCCCTTTTTTACCGTGATTGGCGGGGCACAATAAATTTATTATTGGGTTTTATCGATAATTTTGATTTTCTATCAAAATATGGAAACGTTTAGTACAATATTTTCTTTAGTTAGCTATTAAAATAATTATTTTCAATTTACTTTATAACAAAATACGCCGGTGCAATGTCAGAGTGGTTTTTGTATCTGATAAGTACAGTAGAGTGACATAGTTCTTTCTAGAGATAACTTTTAATAGGAAATGAACTTTTGAAACGCTTTTTCTTAAAACTATGTTCAAAGCATTTAGAACTTTATCAAAACTAAAACCGTATGATCAATTAGTCATTTTATATTTACAATTAGTGATGTCACATCTTTGTACACACACGTGTGTACTTTTATGTACTTTTTGTACACACACGTGTATCTTTTCGGTATCATGAAATGAATAGAAAACCACAATAAAATGCAACAAACCCGAAAATAGGACAATTTACAGCAAACTATTCACTTGTATTTCTATTATAAATACAATTTTATAATATTTATAACTTTTTGCGTTTCTTTAAGTGTGATTTATTTATTATTATTATTTTTTTTTTACAACACCTGAATGTTTAAGGCATTTATTAGAAGAACTTGAATGCCTTAGATTTTTAAACTTTTTGAGTGCAAGAGAATCTTTTTATGTCAACTAGGCAAAATTATTTATTGAAATCGTAATTATATCGTACAAAATAAAAAGATTTTAAGAATTAATTTTTTTCTGGCTAAAATCGTTAACTGTTCCAAGTTATGGATAAAAAGAAAGGAAAATGTCCACTATTTTAACCAGTGAAAATGAAAACCTGTTTCCTGTTAGATTTATAAGTACGAATAGTAGATTTAGGATAGAGAAAGAGAGATATAAGGTATTTCCAACTTAACAACTGAGATCATCAATTCTTATGGTATATTTTCTAGCTTAATTACCAGTCCTATTTATATTTTTTCCAAGAAAAAAATGCTGAAAACAACTTTCAAAGGATAAAGTACATATAAAATAAACCGCTAATCTATCCATTTTTATACTTCACTATTTACAGCAAAAAATAATGGGCCAAAAAATAGCCCAAAACAAACATTGAATTAAGTTTCTCGAATGAAGTAATCTCTAATATGTATAGATGTTTAATCGACTGTTCAAAAGATAAGTGATATTTAGCAGAAATTGTAGGTGAGTGAGAAATACAGCTGGATGAGAGGACTTATGGATAAACTGGACCAATAACTTTCGTTTCAGAGAACAAAAGCAGAGGCGTTTATTTTTTTTCAACAAAAACATTAACCACGCTTGGTGATCAAAGACCATCATAACTGGAAGGGACAAGAAAAATAATGGAAAATACAGAAGTGGAAGAAATCTCTTTCACATCACTGCACAAAAGTCCTCAAATGTATCATACTGTTATATTGCCTATATCTATTGTATCAAAGGCTGATTAACTGTTTTATTCAAGAGATCTATTGGCAAGTATTTTATTTACTACTGTTATGATAAACAACTATATTGTGGTTGTTCAATTATCAATATATAATAATCAATCAAGGTATATATGAAAGCGAATAGGTTACAGGGGGCAGGAGATGCGGCAAGAAGCTAACCAACAGGCTCTCTGTTCTTAAATATGAACGCTCGGTCGTAGGAAACAGACCAAGAGGTCCGCCGAAACTTAGATGGGTGGAGAGGATAAAGAAGGACGGGGATAAACACCGCATAATAAGTTGAAAAGCGATTACCCAACATAGACAGATGCGGTTAAGGATCTACGATGTCTATAGGGCAAAAGAAAAAAAAATTATAAAAACAGGTATGATTACTTTGGTTCATTATTTTTTATAAAAAAAAAAATAAATTAAGTTACTATTTTAATTTACTAGTATGCCTTCATACCATTGGAGTCTAACAAACTATTACAACCCGATACAAAATATTTACATATTTAAAAGGAAAATATAAACCTTCTCTGTTTCTCTCATAAAACTGAAAAAAATATGAAAAGAAATCAGGTTAAATAGGCGTGAGATAACTGGACTCAGATATTTTACCATTCCTTTCATAGTAATGAACAAAATGATTCATGAGAAAAAGTCATGGTTGAGGCAATTAGTTTTCTATTTGAGCGTGTGGAAATTTCCCTGCAAAAATGGAGAATAAAAGAGAGATTTCTCTTAGGCATTAAGAATGATCCGAGGCAGCAGGTAACAGAAAAGTAGGACAGACAGAGTAAGCAATTCACAGCCTATTGTCAACCTAGTAAATTATATAAAATACCCCAGTTTTTGTTAGATAAAAATTATCCGTTGAAATAGAAAAGTAGTTTCTCTGGTTGTTTTAAATATTATTCTCGCTAAAAAAAACACATCACTAGGTTTTCTTTTTTTGTATTATATATTTAACTTAATTGTTTCAAATTAATTAAACCATTTGAAAAACGATTGAAATGACAGATAAAATGGCTAATCTATAGACAATGTGATTCTATAGGTAAGAATCAAAATACTCGACTATAGGACCTTTTCCCTGTGATGTATAATTTCACAAGGTCCTTCTATCTTGTTTACACATGTTATGAAATGACTCTCTCCATCCATCGATCCAAAACGGACAAATCCAAATATACCGATATTTATTTACCATCAGAACAATTGGGACATTTAGACAGAAATAAGCGCTTGAACTCAAAATTGAATAGAATGATCCTCCAAAAGGTTCAAGAATACGATATATACAAAAGTTAAACGTTTGTGAGCTCAAAGACTCAAAAAGAGAAAAGGGAGATAGAAAAGACCAACTCGCTTGTTTCCCTAATCATCATGAATATGTCCTCCTCTGAGACCCACCGTCCTCCTCCGAACGCCTTCTTTACTCTCTCCTTGATAACTCTCCAGGGGGACTTCGTCCATCTGAATTTGAATGAGAATGCACTTCTTCATTCTGCAGACGACCGCCGCTTTTAGTGCATCCACGTCTTCACTATCGAGTAGATTTTCGACAGACTTAGCTTCCATTCGGCTTATTAGTCGGTCACCCCTTCTATAAAGTGGCTCAGTTCTCCCGTTTCCCCCGTAAACCATTCCTGGTCAGAAACGGCCTAACTTGGGCCGTCTTGGGCGGCCACAGTGCGTACATTGATCCACTCTAGCATTGTTGCGTATGCTTCTGCAAGAGAGACTGGTAGAGGAGGAAACTCTGGGGGTGGAGGATTCCCCTGAGTGGGAGGTACGTTCTCGACCCCATTTTGATTTAAAGCTTCCAGGTTCAAGACTGCTCATCTAACGATACCGTTGCCATTAGTAGCCATTATTAAAAAAAGTGAGAGAGGAAAAAAATTTGAAGATGACAAAATAACAACAAAAAAATTCTTCTTAAAAGAATTGACATACAGATTAAAAACCAATAAGAATAACTTTAAGAATTATTAGAGTTGTATTGTGCATTTCTGGAAATGCTAGACTGCATATCCTGATTTTTGTAATAATGACTTAGAAGCTAACCTTGGAGAGCCGAGACTGCAAACTAAACAAACTATGCTAATTTGTTCGATAATATGCAACAATTAATTTTATTAATGAACCAAATCACACATAGGAAGGTCTTCATACATCGCCACCGTAACCACTGCACCCGATTTGTAGCGACCAGTCCTTGCCAAGGCGTTGGCAGTCAATCTTCTTCTAAACTGCTCTTGAGCAGCTTCCCTTGCCTCTTGGTCCCAGACTCGGACGGCAGAGTGGGTCAGTGCCTTACCGAACGCGTACGTAATCGGCCACGGCGAAAATTTGTCCTTAATATACATTAAGGTTGAGAAACTCACACTGGCCAAGTCTTCACTCATTGCACCTGAAAGGATGGTAACTCCACCCGTAGCAGTTGGTAAACACCTTTTCAAGGAGTTGAGCATTGTTTGGGCCAATCCTTTTGTCGTGATCTTGCCGCTACGGCATCCAACAGTGCAATGTGGCATCGACGTCTGAATTATAATTGTCTCGATTGAAATGTTGAAATCAGACATCGTCTTTATAACAGAAACAAGAACCTTCTCGAGTACTTTCGCTGACTGCTCAATTATAAACGAACTCTTACAACTGAATAGTTCAATTTCAATTATTGGTACTATGTTAAGGCTTTGTGCTATGGCAGCGAACTTCCCTAAAGCGGCACAATTTACAGATACGGCCAAATGGGAAGGAGTGGTCTCACTGATTCTAAACACGCTCCGCCATTTTGCAAACTTACATCCCAACTCCTTATAAGCAAAGAGTCTATCAAATAATTGGTCTAGTCCGTCAGTTCTGCACTCGTCCCGAAATTTACCAGAGAGAGGTCCGACGCCTTTGTCCATACGTACCCCGTACAGCAACCCTTTAGAAGAGAGAGAATCGAGAAGTGAATCTGAGGGATCACTGCTGTATTGGAATATTTCTTCAGACAGTATCACTCCGGAAATATGAGTAGGCTCGATAGCTTCGAGAAAGACACGATACATCTTCTTCCTGTTTTTTAATGTATTTATTAGATCTGCAGCAGCCAGCTGAAGGCCCACCGCTCGAGGTTCGTCATCGAACAGAAATATCCCTTTAGGATGGCACATCAGTTCGTTGATGATCTCTTTCATTTCATAGACACTTTCGTCCGTTGGATAAGGCTCTTTAGGGACCATATCCAACATGGTCAATTCGTTACATGCATTGACACTCGCCATAACAGATTCATTGTATTCGATAATAGTATTATCACGAATATCGGATTCTTGCCCTTCCCCCCATGTCATTGTCATAGATGAGTCGCCTTGGCACAGCATGTTTAAAAGGCTCAAAGAGCTCTAAAAGTAATGGATTTCGATATTTACAATAAAAGTTTGAAAATTTTAACCTTTACTAAAGAAAGATCATATGTTTCTAGAATGAAAAACAATAATGTAATTGGATATATTACTGTTCTCTTACTGTTGAGATCCATCCAACAATTCTTGTACCAGATGATTAAGTACATTTCCATCAAGCTCACCACTGTATTTGAAGGCCTATTACTATTTACATCAGCTCAAACTGCAATTCTATACTTCCCAATATTTCTATACTCAAAAAAATTTCCTCAGAAACCAACATGTTAAGTGAAAATTGGGAGTAAGATATCTATAAAAGCAATAGAATTAAAACTTCAATGTCGAGGACAATAATCTGGTATAGTAAAGACAATAAATAATAGTGATCTATGTAACCATTGATACCATATTTAAAGGAACTTTTTCTTAGTTCAAAACGAGCATGTTGGTTGATTATGTGTTTCATAAAAAACAAATCCAGTTTAGCAGGTACTTATATTACAATTCAAAATAAATCTAAGCACTAATACAAATTTAAACAAAATATCTTCACCGAGTATTTTCT
This sequence comes from Halyomorpha halys, assembly GCF_000696795.3. NCBI lineage: Eukaryota > Metazoa > Arthropoda > Insecta > Hemiptera > Pentatomidae > Halyomorpha > Halyomorpha halys. The sequence goes on from NW_027114062.1 coordinate 243,665, forward strand.
GATTCAACTGCACTTTAGTACAATACAAAGTTGTGTTTGATCAATTTATCTATCCATCTAATGTCGTAATTAATCGTATTAATACTTGACACGATTATCATCAATGTGACTTTTTGTTGGAAATGAAATTAGCTTTAATCATGCTTATATACTACCAAAGGTAGAGAAGCTTTATATTCTTGCCGGAAGTAAACACAATTTGGATTTTATAATCAAGCATTTCCACTCCCGTTTTAGGTTTTATATTTTAAGGAACGATATAGCAAAATAGCTACTACGATTTTTCCGATTTTGAAAAAGCTATCTGGGATCGTACCAGTTGGTATCTAAATAGTCACATATTAATTTTAATAAATATTATTATTTTAATAAATTTCTATTTTATTATAGAATATAAAAATATGTAATTTATATATGTCCGATCACGGATTGATTAGTATGCTGTGTAATGTAGCAACCCGATTTAGGCAGCATGGATGAATAAAGCATTTCTTTCTCTTCTCTACATCCCCTGGTTTTCCTGAGGTATGGGCAAGTGTATGTTTCATTTATAAATATAATCTTAACACTCTCTTGAGACTGGTTAATATTGTTTAAATAAATAAAATTTTATCCATTTTAGACTCAAAACATTTTTATTCCATTTATAAGTCCGACGTTTCGGCCATCCACAAGGACAATCTTAATACAATTTTAGCCAAACATTTAGAAAACTACTTCATGTAGGCTATTCTGCCCAGGCCATTCCTATCAATCCTCAGATTACCCTAATTAGTCATTTTTTTCAAATTGAATTAAAAATTAAAATTATTTATCACAGTCAACAGTAAAATTTATCACAATAATATTAGTAATAATTAATAATTTTTATTCGGATTACAAATGGAATAAAAATGTATAGTCGGATTTATAAATGGAATAAAAATGTCTTGAGATTAAGATGGATAAAATTTTATTTATTTAAACATTATTATTTTTTATTTATTTCTAACTAGAGGTATGTGTCTTAGTTATCTACAATTATTGTCTTCATTGAGGATCATTTGCTTACATGTTCAGGTAAGGAACTATCATTATTTAAAGGAACTGAAATGTTAAATGTGACTGTTACCACATTGGCTAATTGTCTTGCCGCTTTAAACAAAGAAGACGTTGATGATGATGAAGAAATTGGAAAGAATAAGTGGATAAAGAAGCTTGTGTTCAGGAAGCTATTAGTAAGAACCCTGGCATAACAATTGTAAAAAAAGGAAAGCCGGATGATGTGTCAACTAGTTAGAATAGAAATAATTAGTAATTTATTGTTACCAATGTTAATTGTTCGTGTGGAAACTATTTTTTATTTATATATAACATTTTTCAACATACATATTTATTTTTTGGATCTGAAATAAGGTTGAGTTGTAGTCACCGGTATGTAGTACAGTTATAATATAGTATTTAATTTGATTTGTTTTTTATATTTTGTTTTAGTGCAAGCTTTGTCAACTGTATGAAATTATATAAATGAATTCCTGTTCTTCAGATTAAGTTAATTTGGTATTTCTTAAGCTAATTATGAATTAGTAATTTTTCACTCGTGTAGATGCTGAATTGTATCATGGCTGCTTTCTTTAAACTTTTTGGTATTGACAAGCTTTTCTAAAAGTTACTAATTTTTTTTCTATCAGTGAATGATTAGCTTTATATTTATGACTTTGTCAGCTAGCTGGTATTCCCAAATAAACATAACTCCTTTAGATTTTTTGCTAAACGTGTTCCAAAGATAGTGTAGTTTCACTATAGAGAGCGGTCCATTTTCATTTTCTCTAATTTTTCACCGGAGAACAGCAGTACCAATATTAAGTTGTACTCAACCCTTCTTAAACAACGTCATAAGATCAGTATCATTATTTTCAAGATGTTAGTTCGAATACTGACACATTTTGTTTAGAGACAAGTTGGAAGGGATTTTTTTTTCTCGTAAATTTTGGTACATTCGGATACGAACTTAACAATTTTCGAGTTGAAATCAACTGATCTTAATTTCTATTGCGGATTAAATGTGATTGGTAGTTATGTGCTAGGATTTATAAAAACAAGGAAACAAATGATGAAATTGATTTCCTTTTCTAAAATGATAAACTGGAGGATTGCCTTTTTTTGTGTTAAGATCTCCTCTTGTGAGATTGTGACATGCCAGACATCTACCAACCTACTCGCTATAATTGTCTGTTTAAAAAATCAGATAAATAAGGCTACCATGGAGGGCGGGAGTGGAGGGTTTGATGCCGTTGCAAGAAGCCTTTTTTTTGTGTTATGCTCTCCTTTAGGAATCATTTAGTAAGAAGTGCCTCTGCTAGTCAAAGGAGTGAGACATTCAAATTGGAAGACTTCTTCAATAAATCATATTTATCTAGATTTAATATGTTAACGTTTGACGTTAATGAAATAAATTTTATTTACGCAAGACAAGCAAAGAGGTTGTTTATATAAACCTCCGAAGGATGTTTTAGGAATGCAGGGCAACCATGCGATTATTGATCCACCCAAAGCAGATGCGAGGGGTCAAATGGTCATCCCAGAACATATCAACCCTCATATTAAAAGTAAACTGCTGAGTTCTAACCACCGAATTGATTCAGTAATTACTCTTCTTGATCAGTAACCACCTAAAGCATAAAACTCACTTTAAAACAGAACTTTTTTTTCAATGTACAGGGTTTGTGTTGGTGGAAAATGAAATAACTGACCAAGCAAAAGTACCAATCGAGTAAAAGCTGATCCATAATATATTATGAGCGAAATAATAATTGGTATTAATATACATAATTTAATATAATAGCGGTAGATCTGTGTCGATAGTATCGAAGAATTTCCTAGTGTTACTTTTGTGAAACTGCTTCTTCCATCTCAAGGGTAGCAAAAAGGCATGAAAGGCGAGCACTGCGTTGTGCAATTGCACAAAAGCTGTTTCGGACAATATGAAGCCAGCGGGAGCAGAAAGTGGCCCAACTGACTGATAGACAAATAAAAGTGAAAACGAGGGGCACGGTTGATCCTACACCATTGTTGTTGAACCTGCTAGTCTCTCCCTCCTTTGTTGTACCTGTCTCGTCAACGGCAACGTCTGTCCATCAAAACTTCACTACGGGAAATCTATAATGTTCCAAGGGCAAATAAGATCACTCCTTTAGATAATTTCTTAAGCGAAAACAGACCAATCTTACTCTAGAAACTTATATAGTCGTTTAAATGTTCACATTTGTGATGATTCCCCATACAAATAGAATTAGCTCCTGCTGACCATGCTTTCAAATAAATAACTGGTTTAAAAATAAAAACTAAATGAAAAAAATATCTCATAAAATATTTTTTTGTTACTCACAGTTAATTCTGTCTTATTGTTCCTTTCAATCCAACATCTTCATTACCAAACAATATCTTAGACTCAATTCAACCACTTACCTAAAAAAAAAAAAATGTTATTAATATAATTCACTACATTTATACCTTATAAACATTATATTACAGTGACTTGAGGCCATGAAACCCAGATCGACGCTGAACAGTCAGTAATATGAAAAAATCTAGCTGGTCAATATTAATACCCTTTTCCATGTTTCTTAGACAACCTATTTCAAAAACTATATTTTAAAAAAATCAAGAATCATTAATTTTGCAAATATTGGCGTATCCAGGAAATTAAATTATTGGAATGAGTAAGCGACGACATTTGATGGTTATTAAACCATGTTTAGACTTAACCCAAGCCGTTTTCCAAAGTATCTCAAGAAAAATCCGTTTGCTCATGCGTTAGAAAATGCAGAGGAAAATACATCTCGGTGAGTGCATGCAAAAGTAAAGAATACAGGGTTAAATATGATGAAGTAGATACTGGATTATTTTTACACTGATTCCTAAAATTCCTAAAAATTCGTATAAAATTGGACCAGTCGTAAGCAGTAAAAATTGAAAAAAAAAATACAATTCATAAGTTATAATTAAATAAAAGAAATTAAATCCGAAAAACTTAGTAAAATAGTACTAAAATGTAATGTTCAAGTACACTTTCGATGTACAAACCAAAAATATATATGAATAAATATACTTGTTTGCACTACTATAAAATTATTGAGATCAACCTGATCAATGAATTGTAGCGGCAATTGTATAAGTTATTAAAGTTTAGCTGTAAGCATTCAGCACTGGCATTGGGTTTTTTTTTTTTATTTGATTAATTTTGAATCGGGACCAGTTATAAAGAACAAGTATGAAATTTTTAATTAGCCATTCTAAAATAATTGTACTATAATTTGAAAAGCAGTAAGTTATTTCATAGTTATAATAAGTACGAAACTCATAAATATTATGTCCTCAATTAATGTTCAGGATCAGAAATATTTAAAAGCTTTGTCTTCCCATAAGATGCGTTCGTTCTTAACAAAGATTCCGACCACAGAACGTTGCATGACAACATGGTTGAGGTAACTATTATCCAGACGTCTATACACAAGGTATTTCCTAAGGTTTCCAGCAGACGGCCAGTGAAACAACCAACTGTCGCAGAACACAATGGCTGAAGACCAGATGGACCCTGAGGCAGCTGACGGTTATGCTATCCCGCAACACTATACGGCTAGCCATAGCTCTTGCTGCAGTATAGCCTCCTGTCCCCTGATCCAGTTAATGTATCGATTGCTTTGGATCCATCCACGAAGGGAGAGGGGGGTGGGATAGGTTAAGCGAATGGTGTCTCTGCTATTTGCGTTGATCAGGAAAATAGTTTGATGGATTTTTACTTCAACTACTTGCGACCTAAGAAATACAGAAGTTTAAGAATTGTTCGAAACCAAGCTTTTGAGCTCCTGGTTACAAAAAGGTTTCTTTAGAACAGTGGTTCCCAAAGAGGGCGCTACCGCCCCCTGGTGGACGCCGCAGCGATTAAGGTGCATGATGGTCACTGGTGCATTTGAGGGGGGCATGAATAGCTATAAGTTGTCACGGTCAACAATATTACTCCTTGTTACAATACTAATGTTTTAACTTTAATGTCCAATTCTATACTAGTTCCAGAATTTCAAAGTTCAATGTTTCTAATTTACAACTTTCTTTACTATATTTTACGAAAAAGGTAGAAACATTAATACATATATCTCTATTCCTCTTAACTCCTATTAAAATTAAAAAAAAAAAATAAATTGGCGCTAAGTAATATTTTTCCTAGAATGGGGGCAGTAAGACAAAAAAGTTTGGCAACGACTGCTTTAGAATAATACTATTCAGTCATTGTTGGTGTTCTCTATTTGCAAGGATGTTCTAAACTGCATCAGGATTGCATTTTTGATGTAATTAAGCTACATTTCTATTTAATTTAAATGTGTTAAGGATGGAATAATATTAAGAAATAACTGAGGAGTCGGTCCTTTGAATGATATATGGACCAATAAATGGGTCAGGAAAATAGCGATCCAAGAAAAGTTAAGAGTTAATTGAGACAGATAATACTAAAGTATTCATCGATATGGTAAAAACACGATGGGTAGATAGACCTTCTGGAAAAATGACATATAACCGTTCCTAAAAGGGCGGGTATACCAAATGCCAGAAATAAGGTGCGTGCAAGGGAACATGGTCTTGATGACGTATAGCGGGGGTCTGTCTACGTCATCATGGGTCGGGGTGAACCAATGTAGAGAAAGATGCACTTTAGATGAGAGAGAAACACTTTATTATAAAAGGGTATACTTCAGGGAATAAACTGGCGGGAGCTGCTTGAGAAGGCCACTTTCTAGAATATGGGTGTCGCTCTAATTGAAGAAGCTACCTAGTCTTAATTACTCTCAGTCTTCCTTTACGAAAAAAAAATATTTTTTTGCTCATCATTTATTTATCAACTTCCACTTGTCTCGCAGGTTAGGAATAAATAGACCATACTGGTTTGTATGTTCAAGAGTTTATGTAGGACAATTGAAAAAGAACAGGGGAATAGGAATGAACAAAAATTGAGCAGCCATTATTTTAATTTTTTTCTGATTTTTTAACGAATTTTTATGGTCATGAGTTGAATGAAAAAAAATATCTCCGGGTATATAACCTTAAGCAGTGTTGATTCAATAATTTTCCCTCTAATCTGGATTATCTCTATAGGAAGTCTGGTGAGTCAATTCATTTAAAATTTTTTGACGTTGACTTCCATTTTGAATGAAATATTTATTAAATATTCATAACATTGTACAACGTTTCGGGACCACTGTCCCATATTCATGCACTTTAAAACCTTCAATAATAATAAAACTATCATAACACCAATCGTCATCCTTCTTTATTTTAATTTACACAATAATAATTTTCCCGTATGTAACTATCTATTATACATAACTACTGCAAAATACCATTTTGATGAAACAAAACGTTTTTACATTGTTTTGATACTGCCTGCTTTTGTTTTTTCCTGGAATAAGAGCAGTTGGCCTAATTGAAGTTTGAATTTAACCCCAGGCTGCCCTTTCACCCGTTTGAAGAACAACACAGTGATATACATTGGAATATAACAAGCTTTGACCATATTAATTACAAGCTGCTCATTTGTATAGGAAAAGAGAGAGCTTCAATACATTGGTACACGTGAACTAATATATAAATACCTGTCAATCAAAAAAATGAAATATATCACTTACCCCGATTTACCTTAAAAGTTTTATAACAACAAATATAATAATTTTAACGAATTATTTATATTATAAATGATATTTACAATATAATTGATAATTCATTTACCATTGTTAGCAGAATGCACTTGAGCTCATTAAAGACTAAATATGTTTATTTAAATGTAACAAATAGTTGAGAAATCACTACAATAGTTGGAACAAACTACTACTTTAGCAAAATTTCGCTATTTGTTTCAGAAGGATTTTTGCTGTTATAGCTATCACAAATCACTAGTCCGTGTATTTTTTAAAAATTCCTTTCTAGTTTATTTTTGGAAAAAATTATAGTAATGTGTTTTTATTGTTGAATCCTGCTTGTTTTAAAACAAATGCCATCCATATCGTTTGAACTAAATAATAAAAAAAAAGTTTGCCAAGTAAATATATCAGTATCCAGTATTAGGAGACAAGAACATCACTATCAGCTTCATTGCTATTTATAACCTTTTTGTCTTTTAGTTTTTATTTTTCATTATTAAAAAATATATATCCCAACTCACAAATCTAATTGACGACAGATTCCTTCTTTACCAAGTACCGTGGGATTTGGAGGACTAATTTTTATCAGCCCTTCAGAAATCCGTAGGTATAGTATGCAAAAAAATACTTATGGGAGCAATAAGTTATAGTATTTTTATATAAGAGCATTAAATATGCAAAATCACTTTAGAAGAAACAGGTTAATTGCAGCCAATGAAACAATGTCAAAAGTAAATTTTCTTGCATCAGCGGACTCAAGATCCTAATGTGACGCCTTAACTACAAACGGTCTCAGACTGGGCGGGTTGACTTTTATTTCGTAATCAAAACTCGACCTTTACACTTTAGTTATAGTACAAGAGCCGAGAAGGAAAAATGGCAGTTATCACACCCTATAATTTTTTATTACTTTAATGAAAACTATGTATAATTACTACTCAAAACTGATGAGTCTGCCAAGTATAGGTAGGGAGAATAAAAAATGGTGGCTGTTAAAAAAACATTAATTTGTCTATATCTTAAAAACTACCAACAATATTAGAAAATCTAAAAGAACAAAATTTAAAGAAGAGTATATTTGCTGAAATATGAGTCCTAACAGAGCTCTGTTACGTCCAATAGTTCTCGAGATATAGCCTTTTAAAAAGCAACATTTCATAAAAATGTACTGAAATATCAGTAGTTAGTTAATTTATTTTGAAAAATCTATATTTCAGGAACTATGTGACGTACAGATGTCTATTAGCAATCTAATTAAAGCTAGTTTAATGAACTATAAAGTAGTTTATGACCTTTACCTGCGTAAGAATAGTAGTTTTCATGATAATTCATAAAATAAATTGATTTATAGTTGTTCGGACAATAAATTTGATTTATGAAAGACTTTATTTCAGAAAACATTGGACGTACAAATGTCTGCACTCAAATTAAAGCTAGTTAAATTTACTATAAAATAGTTAATAATGTTTATCTTTGTGGGAGTAGTAGTTTTTATGATATTTGACAAAATATACTCACAAAATATTAATTTCTAGTTGTTCGTATAAAATATTGGATTTTTGAAAATATATATCTCTAGACCCATAAGACGCACATATATCTGCCAAACTCAAAATAAAGGAAATTTAAACTTACTATAAAATAGTTTATGACACGTATCTACGTAGGGGTAGTAGTTTTAATGATATTCACATATGAATATAAATTTGGCAAATGAAAATTTGTTCGAACAACTATAAATCAATTAATTTTAGCAAATTTCATGAAAACTACTACTCCTACGAAAATAAACGCGATAAACTACTTTATAGTCCATTAAACTAGCTTTAATTTGAGTGCTAATAGACATCTCAACGTCACATAGTTCCTGAGCTACTGATTTCTCAAAATAAATTAACTAACTACAGATATTTCAGTACGTTCCATATAACATTTTTATGAAATGTTGCTTTTTAATCAGCTATATTTTGAGAAATATTGAACGTAAATAGTTCTATTAGGGCTTACATTTTAGCCAATTTACTTTATTTTAAATGATGCTCTCTTAGATTTTCTATTGTTGTTGGTAGTTGTAAAGATATAGAGCTCTGAATTAAAAATTAATTATTTTTAACGTTTAGAAACAGCCGCCATTTTTATTCCCCCTACCTGTACTTGGCAGACTCATCAATTTAGGCTGATAATTATACATAGTTTTCAATTAAGTAATCTAAAATTGGGGTAAAATAACTATCTTTTTTGTCCTCCTTGGGCTCTTGTATTATTAGATTAGGGTGGTAAACTATAGGATAACCACCTTTCCACCGTTTGATAAAAGAAGCCAGAGAGATGGAAACAAAAAAACAACTATAATAGTACTAATCTTTACTTTATTATGAAACAGTGTCCTGGTAGCATTTCTAATTAAACTTTCGTTAATTTTTCTCTTAGAACACAGACATCTATAACTCGAAAATCGTACTGTTTGTTATCTAGTGTTCTCATGACAGATTTATTTTATTTATTCTAATTCAAAATTTACAGTTAATACAATACTTTAGATCGACTCAGGGATACTGAAGTGCGTTTTACTTTAAATACACAATCATTAAAAATTTCAATACCATGAATAGTCGGATAACAGTCACCAAACGGGAAGCTTTAAATTTTCTTAATCCCCAAATTATGTTTTTGTATTTTAATTTTTTCGTCTTTATTAAAATATTCGCAATCACGTTGTAAATAATACCCGGAAAGTTATAATTATCGTTTGCGTAACTTCGTTATTTGAATTTATAATTTTGTTTCCATTATGTAATAGATTAAGGAATTGACAAACGGCGATAGATTTGTCCATTCTATTGCGGTCAGGTTTCTTTATAAAGCCGCAAATTACTCTCCCACTCAACTGAATCCATTAGCTGAGGGTTTATCCAACACAGAAGCTTTCAGCCTGAGCAAACACATCTAGCGGCCGAAAACAAGCTCCTACGCAAATCAAGCCCTAGGCCCTGTGGATCAATAACGATACCACAAGTTGAGAAATTCCATCAGCAAGTAAAACAGAAAGTAGAAGTGTTGATACAGTATGAGGTGGAGGGGAGGGGAAGAGGGAGGTAACGAGAGTGACCTTTCTCTGACACTCCCAGGCGAAACTGATTACACCATTATATCAATCAGCCGTCACACTGCGTCGCTATGATAACGAGTGTGGGGGATAATAGAAAACGCTATATCAAGCAGTTAACTTGCAATTAGGTAAGTACACTTTCAAAAATCAAACTCAAGTCTCAAAAAAAAAAAGTTTTTTTGTTAACAACGATATATTTTGCGGCGTCGGGTCAGGTTGCAGTAGTAGTGAATCGTTCTGTTTAATCTGTGCTGAAGTAGTCTAAATTCGGTTAGTAAAATGGTTGCCCAAGTTGACATTAGTTTAGATGACATAATAAAATAGAATAAAATTAAGTTTCCTACCCGATGGATGCGTGGTAGTGGTAGTAATAATCGGGGATCTTTTGTACGAGGATGCAGAGGCCGGACTAACGGAGTTTCTGGAGGAGGAGGAGGAGGTGGTAGTGTTATACGTAGAAGAAACACTTTTGAAAATGTGAGATCGACGCCGTACCAAAGGGGAGGAGACATAAATGGAAAGTGGCAACATGACATGTTTAATGACAATTTTAGGATCCGTGGAGGCGGTGGCCGTGGTGGTGGTGGAGGTGGTCTTGCATAATTGCTTGTTTCAAATCTGGATTTTGGCGTTTCAAATTCAGATATCCAGGAGCTTTTTGCCGAATTTGGTCAACTTAGATCCGCTACAGTGCATTATGGTAAACTGATCTACTGCTGTGACTATAAATGATGGTTTGATCTCACATTGCCGTCTAATATTGAATTTGTTTAGCGAAGAGGATCTAGGAGGGTGAATTCCGGAGAGCGAATTTGTTGATCGGGTGAATTAAAAAAAGATGAAAGGGTGAAATTGGAGGAGCAGAAATGAGAAAGAAAAATAGGAATCAATTGAAACATTTGTATTTGTTATTCAGACCGAAATTGATTGTAAAAGGAAACTGTAGGGGAAAAAAAGTGTTTATTATATCTCTTTATATCTGATTATACCATGTATGTGTAATTTATATATGTCTGATTATACTGATTAATTTTCATTTTCTTTAAAAGTGGACGTATTCCAAATACTACCATAGACTGCGCTTATTTTCTTTATAGAGGTCCTCCTACATACAGACTTTCCCAAAGCTTTAAGAGCTGTATCAAATTAATTTAATTAAAAAAAAAAGAGTTTTCAATCAAAACCCTTTGCAAATTTATTCAAACTTCTGGAAAATTATTATTGAAAAACTAATATGAGAGAATCTCATATAGATAAGTTAAATTTTTATTGAAAATGCTTATTTGTAACACTTACTAGACAAAGGAAAAATTAAAATTTTGAAATAATTGATATAGCTTTTAAAACTCTAGAATGTGTATTCTAACACATAAAAGTAAAATTTATTAAAAAAATATACATATTTTTAACAGCATTTGATGTAGATTTAATATAATTAATCTTTTTTTTTATTTGTTGATATGTAATCTATAGTTTGAAAGGAAATAATGAAATTTTTATAAAAACTGAATAATTTTTATTAATCAAAAAACCTTTACTCTTGAAAAAATAAAATATTAACTTTTGATAGATTTCGCATTGTTAACAGAAGGCTTGAACTTTTTAAAATCTAACTAAGCACAATTATTCAAATGTAAAATACATGTTTAAAATCCATTTAAAATATATTTTAATTTATGGAGTCAACAATTAGTTAATAAATCACTATAATAGTTGGAGAAAACTTTGCCAACATTTGTTTTAGAGGTCTTTTGGTGTTATAGCTATCACAAAATACTATTAAGGACACTTTTAAAAATATTTCTTTTTGGTTCTCTTTGATTTTTTATTTCAAGTGCTTCTTTTTTGACTTTTTAGTGCAAGTGCAAATAATATTAAAGTATAAATTCCCTATTTTATTAAAGTTGAAATTTTTAATAAAAATTGAATTAAGGTTTTTTTATTAATCACACATGTATAGTTTTATACCAAAAGTTAATAATATTTAATCCAATTCCAAAAACTTAAGATTTTTCGAATTAATTAATTTTCAATACCAAAATCTTATTCACTTTATATCAAAATTTAAAGTTTTCCCAGTCAAATTGGTGTTCAAAATCGAAATGTTGAGTATAAAATTTATTTATCTATTTGACATGCTCTTATAACAATGTTTAAATAATAAATTTTCAAAAGTGAAACTCCTAAAATGTTTTTTCTTCAAAAAAAAAAAAAAAAATTCAATTCGATTAAACGTATTAAAAAATATACAAAAACCTATGTAAACCTATGGCATTTCTCAAATTATGTATTTATTAATTGAAGTTATTCGTATTATAAATAAATTATTTATATTCAGTGATCTGCATTTGAAATATAACACATAATGTAGCTGTCTTAAAAAAAGACACAAGAAAAAAATTGAACACGTAAAAAATTAGCAATATTTGCTTATGGTATATAACTGAACAAGGGGTAGGCATTCAGAATCATCCCTTATGTAAGAAAGAGGAGAAGATATGTAAGACGATATTATGTGAAAATGGTTTTCCTCAACCGAAGCCCGCTGGTGCTTGGCCGAATCGGATCGGATCTGCTTTCTCCTGGCCCCCTTTTCCAGGATCTAATCCGTTTATTTAACGTTCTAGTTGTCCTCGCCACTCTCTATTATTTACACAGCTGATCTCTTCTCAGGTCGAGGATGCTAAGCAACCGCCCTACTCAGCCTGATGATGTAGAAGGTACATCAATCTGTCAGCAAGGCGAGAGAGATCTTGTTGAGCATGGGAGGGAGAAAATCTCTCGAAATAAACTACAAAAGAGATGTTTATTTGAAAAGTCTGTTTTAGAAATTATTTTTAACAAATTAAATAAATTATTGTTTTAATATAGTTTTTAGAAATAATAAAGAAAACTATGCTTTTTGTTATTCATAAATAAGGATGGTGTGGAAGGCGAAGAAATGGTAATCAGAAATAAACAACACATAATTTTTTATGACCTGTTAAAGACTATAAAAAAAAGGTATCAGTGGCATATCTTTTATATTAAAATTCTGTATATATTTCAGTGTAATATCTATTTGCTAAGGTTTTAATTTACAATAAATTTATTGTGCCTATCAGCTCGTGGTTGCCATAAATAAAAAAAAAGCTTATCCTTCTTCTTATATGTTTATTATTTGATATGGTAACTATAAAATAGAGTTATATAAATAATATAATAACATATTTTTATTTTTATTATTTTAATAAGAAATATTCATAACTCCATTATCAATACCTTCAACATAATAAATAAATGAAGTATTTTATAATTTAAGTATAAATGCGCATTGTGGTATTATTCTGTTATTCCTGTAAGGGAAGAAAATTTTCTATATCATAAAATATGTATAATAGCATCCTAAGTATTAAATCGTATTGAATAATAAATTTATACATATTTCGAACAATATATTTTATTAATTAAATAAATATCGTTTGTTTATTTTTTTCTTTTCATTCATTTTAACATATAACAATTATTATTTATTTATTTTTCATAATTGTTCAATAGCTATAAATAGTTAAGGCTGTATTTTGCACAAGACTGTAATCTCAGAATCAATTGTTAAAAAATAAAATTAACTTTCATAGTAAGAATGTAAGGGCCACCAGCCCGATCTAGAAATAAATGAATACATAAAAGAACAATGTATTTTGTTTAACGTAAGTGCTCATCATATTTTTATTTTTTAAATATATCCCTCTATTTGTACATGGAAAAAAACAAAATATATATTTCAATTAACTACAAGCTAATAAATTGAATAGTAATTAATTAATTTGAACATTATATCATTTTAGAGATTCTAAATATTGTATGTTGTTTTTTCCAATTAAAAAAAATTTTGAAACATTTTTCACTGCTATTAGTCATATAAAAAAAAAATAAAACATTCTTTAAAATTTCATGATCCTAAATGTACTGGTTGACAACATAGAATATAGATTTATTCGAAATTAAAAAGGCGGTTTGACGTTTGGGATCTTAAGAAAACAACTACCTCACAAAAAAATAAGTAAGCGTAAAATGAATAGTTACATTCAAAAAGAAATAATTATTCCTGGAAAGCTTAGTGATAACATGTCAGGAATGCGATTAATTTTACTTTCAATTGCTGGCAAATTTAACAGAATGAATGATAATTATTTACTTTCAAGAAACACAAACAGACCCATTTGGATAACGAATCGATACTTAACATAGGAAAGTAATAACAGATAATTTAATGCTGAATACGCAACATGAAAGGGGACCCCGTCCCCTTGCTTCAAGGTGGATTTTCCACTTGGTTCGTACTTTAGACATAGGGCCTTTGATCTTGCCGGAGATTGGGCACTAATAATTCACTAATACCATGGCATCAACCAGAAAATCAAATTTACTTTGGGATTATTTGGGTTTGAACTGATATTCTCATTTCTCAACAAATGTTGGAGAACTTAAGAAAAAAACGTTCTGGTAGAAATTTTAAAAATATTTAATGATTTATTTTTTCGTTAATTTATTTTCTAGATTACATGAACTAATAAATTTTATTATATCACTAAAGCTCTCTAAAATAACTACAAACCTTTTTATTTTTTAACGTTTTAAAGGTGTAGCTGATTTATTTGCAATATTCTAGTCAAGTCACAAAAAAATTAAAATTAGGTACGATTATTCTTAGAGCATTATAATATGCAGGAAAAAAGTGGCAACTAAATGCTTTTATTTATTTTTTGTATTATTTTGAGAAAATTAAATGAGCTTGGGTTTTCTATTACCCAGTTTGCGAACCGCTGCTCCAATGTCAAATCGTTCTAATACTTCATCAAAACCAATAATTAAGCACTAATTTTAATAATTTAATCTAATTTAATAATTATTTTTACCATCAACCTTTTATTTAAAAATGATGACCGATATGTGGATTCATTCGCCTATATCTCGGACATTTATGTAGATAAAAGAAAATTATAAAGTTTTTTAAATAACTATTCCAAACATCTTAACTAAACCAAAACAAATAAAATAAATTAAAATAAGACATAAATTATAAATATTCTGATTTTTATAGCAAAGAAGATTTAAAAAATAAACAGTTATATCTGAGTAAGTCAATATCTGCTTTGCAAATGTTTCTCAATGAATGCAGGATGCAGGATGATGGCAATTTTATTTAAAGATATTTATTAATAATATTAAAAATAAGATTACTTTCATTAATAATGACTTTCATTCATTTATTTCTACATAATATTACCATTTGGTTACTAACCAATACATCATGCGAATAAATATTACATATCAGCACTTCCTTAAATGTGGCCCGAAGTACTGACCTACCAAAATTATCTTGAGCCTATTACTTCAGGTTACTCAGAATGAATGGCTCTTCGTATTTTATTTTGTTCTATAATTTAAAAATAACGTTTAAATAAATAGATAATTAATTCCCATTGTGTAACAAAGACTAGGAAAGAATTATTTGCCATCATATGGCATAGATATGAACCATAGGTTCGTCATTTGGTCCTAGAGGTATGATGCGAAAACCCGTTTACCAACCAGCTTTCCCCCGTTATTAACCTTTCCCAAGTCGTAGTGATGTTTCATCAGTAACCTGCGGCCTATGTGTCAGGGATATTAATAACAACTTCTAGCATTGTAGGATTGAGTAACTGGATAAAGACATACAAGATAATGCAATGTCTGCTAATCCGAGCAAAAACAAAAAAAAACAGCCTAAAGAAATATGTTTATTTGAATTTTTATTTTTTTAATTCCATCACAAAAGAAAACAATGTGGACAAATTACGAAACCTTTACTCCATTGTTTGATATTTCTCAAGATTGTAAATTTACATAAAACATTAAACAACTATGATTTTAATTCTTATTAATGGCGATATATTAGAGTTTTTCCGAAGCTAATTATGAAAATATATATAATAAAAGTCTGTTTGCATCAGTCAACGGCGGGTTTTGTATAGCTACTTTCCTGATCCATTTCTAAGTTATATCAATAGAAAATTTAAAGCTACAGCTTTTATAATTATAACGATTTGGAGGGTTATAAGTAATTAATAAATTGAGGGTTTATTAGGGATTAAATTCCTTCTTGGGACACAACTGCTAACCTAGTATGGTGAAATAAAAAAGATTAAAAATTATTCCACTATAAGTTTTCTTAACGTTAGCATTAGGTGCATGAATAATAAGACATTTTATTTATATGCTATATATTTTTCAGTAACATCCATGGTATATTTTAGCTCCTTAATACATAAAACTGTTTTCTTCATAGCAGGGAAAACCAGTTCTTATTTATCGTCATAAGAACATATTACTAAATAAATAAAAAAATAATAAGTATGCTGGTAGCAGTGTCTAATTAAATCGTGAAAGCAATGAAAGGAAGGCAATTCCTTAAAAAACGCCTAATATAAGTGATTTGATTAAATGATATTTTATAAATTCTCATTTAATAATATAATAAATAATATAGTACTGTATGTCTTTTCTCTAAATATTGTCTTATATAACTAAACATATTTGAATGGACAAAGAATATTTATATATAATCTTTACACTTTCTTGAGACTGGTTATTATTGTTTAAATAAAACGAATATTATCAAATTTAAGTCTCAAAGTCCAACGTTTCGGCCAATTCGGCCATCCTCAAGGACAATCTCCAATACACTACATCAATAATTTTAAAAACGTTTTTGCTAAATATTGTTGTGATAATAGATAATAGTGGTAAATTAATTGCAATCAGAATTTTTAATATTAATGTGAAGAGTGACAGAATAGGGTGATTTTGACTAAATTTGGTAACCTGGACAGAATAACCTGCAAACAATTTTTAAAATTATTGTAGTGTAAATTTGTATTCAAGATTGTCCTTAAGGATGAAAAAATAGGCC
Source organism: Halyomorpha halys (assembly GCF_000696795.3). Taxonomy (NCBI): domain Eukaryota; kingdom Metazoa; phylum Arthropoda; class Insecta; order Hemiptera; family Pentatomidae; genus Halyomorpha; species Halyomorpha halys. The sequence goes on from NW_027114062.1 coordinate 260,382, forward strand.
GAAACATTGGACTTTTAATGAAATAAAGAATGTTTTGAGACTTAAATTTAATAATATTCGTTTTATTTAAACAATAAAAATCAGTCTCAAGAAAGTGTAAAGATTATACATAAATATTCTTTGTTTATTCAAATATTATTTATTAATATAAGACAATATTTATAAAAATGACATACAGTACTATATTATTAAAATAAAGAGTGTCTGAGACCTAAATTAGACACAATTTATTTTATTGTTAAAAAATAGATAAATAAAAATATAATACTTAAATAAATAATATTTTAAGAAATTTATTATCTAGTATTTTAAATGAAAATAATCTAAATCCTTGGTCAAATACTTATTAATATCTTCCTATGAATAAAAATTGTTGTAATGAGATCATTTCTCTTAATATAAATTTCGGTTTTCAGATTATTAAGTAGTTAAATATATGTCCCATACATTAGGTTTCATAAATCAAAAGAGAATATAAAGTATTTTCAGGATGCAGTCCCTAAGCCAAAGAATAGATATTATACTCCTGGCAGGGCTTCTTTATAAGAAACACATGTATTTGATGATTAGGTGACTTGGTCAGCATGAGATTAGGAATGAACACAGAATTAAGGAGGCTGCTGTTGGCTTTGTAAGAGGTTAGTACTAATCAGAGCGAACACAGAGAACAGTTTCAGTACAGTATGGTCTATTAAATACAGTACTCTAAAACAGCAGTTATAAACCCATTAATTACCTTCATGAATAACTGCCAGGTTATCTGGTATTAATAGGAGCCACTACTATAGTAAACTCTGCGACTTTTATAATAAGCGACTCATATAATAAGTGAAAATATCCCAATAATTTAAAATAAAGTATTAAAATTTTTAAACTGTCTAAATAAGATTTTATTTCGTTTTTAGATCAATCGGTGACAATTTGACTATGAAAATTACAATTAAAAACGATTACTGTATTACATACATTCTTGATTCCCTAGCAATGCACTTAAATGTTTATAAATATAAATTAATTTTCGTAGAAACTTTAAATACTGATAAAGGTAAAAGGATCTTTCCAAATTTTGTATTAAAATTATTGAAATTTCAATTCTTATTAATATACTCTAACATAAAGTTGTTAAGTAGGTAAATTTTTATTTCACTTATTACGATTTTTATTTAATTTATTATAATTTTTATTTTGTTCATTATAATTGGTAATATAATTAAGTTTTGAATTTGGACATACGGAGTTGAGGTATGGGGCTCCACTAAACCATCTAATTCCTTTCGAATCCAATCCTTACAGTCCAAAATCCTTCGTAAAATCCTTAATGCTCCTTACTTTGTCACAAATCAAATCATCCATCAGGATTTCAATGTTCCCTATGTTGCCGATTTGGCCAGAACCAGATACCAATCCTTCCATAATAAACTTCCCAACCACCCAAACCAACTTGTTTCTAACCTGGCTTCTCCTTCACTACCTAATAATCCTCCTAGGCGTCTGAAAAGAAGATGGCCTCGAGATCTTCTCCTTTAGAAATGTTTTTGGAGTTCTATCAATGGGTAGATTCTCCACATGTTTTTATCATGTCATAATATCACTTACAGCAAATTTACTTGATGTGTATATATGTATACAGTTGTAAATATCAATAAATAAATTATTAAATAAAAAAAAAAAGTTTTGAATTTATCAGAAATAGCTTTAAGGACTTTTACGAATTAAGAAAAAAAAGGTACTATAAAATAATTTTATAGTAAATACCATTTCCTTTGCTAATATTTCACTGGTAAGATTTAAATAATTCTTTTTATTTTATAGAGAATTTAATAACATTTCAAAGGCCTACAGCAAAATGATAGTCCGTTCAAGATATAGTCGTATCACAGACAGACTAATGGCCAAAAATTATTTTTTGGAAATCTAAGGGGCTATAATAATTGTTCCGATTATAATATTTCCGTTACTTAAGTGGCAAGGAGAGTAAAAATATGGGAAAACACGGATCGGGCAGTATCAAAGGTATTGGTTAAACATAGCACCAAAATGTCAATTAAAGGAACTGAAAACGTGGAGAATACGATGTAATGGGCAATAAAAATAAAAATATTTACTGTTATTAGTTCCTGTTTGCAGGCGTTCATTTACAAACAACTACCATTAATGGCAGTTAGCATAAATGTAACAATTTAACAGTCAAATTTATTATCCTCAGTGAAAGGTGCGATAAATGATCCAACGAATATTTTATTATTTATTTTTATAAAAAACTAATTTAAAAAAATTAAGAATTCATTATCTGGTATTTCGTTTATAACATACTTTCTTTTTTTTTACAATTAAGATAGTTTAGCGATATAAAATACATCTTGATTTTTTTTTATTATTTATTGTTCATATAATAGTTAAATATTAATAATTTAAATAATAGAGCCTTCTCTTTGTCAAGAAAACTGAAGTCCCGAAAAATCTCTACAAATTTAAGCTAATGGTGTACAATGCCATGAAAAAGCCAGCTCTGATATACGGCAGCGAGAACTGGGTTTTACCAGGTACTCAAGAAAGCAGAATCCAGAGATTTGAACGGAATGTCCTCGGTACAATTACAGGAGCGATCTAAGATCAGAGTCCTAACACATGGAGGAGAATAACTAACAGTGAACTGCTTGCTGAGACTATTCAGTGAATGATATGAAGACAAGAAGGTTATGATGGGCGGGACATGTGGCTCGAAGCAATCCATCAGGACACCTCTACAGTGAGTGGGGTTTAGTTGGCAAGACCACGTGGTAAACCAAAAATCCAGATGTATTGATATTCTTTTTTTTTTATTTTTATACCAGATCGGCCTAGTGGGCCATACATGGTTGATATAACTTATATTATATATATTTTTTAACAGTTGAGGGTGTATAGTCATACAAATGACACCCCTAACTATATAAAATGTTCTTATTAAAAGTTAAAAAAATATAATAATAAAACAAATTAATGCTTCTTAATAAAAGAGGAAAGTAAAATTAATAACAAAAAATAATGATTTTGGTACACTTAAATAAAACAAACAATTGTCTTCTAATAGTAAAAAGAAACTAGTTAATTTGAAAAAGGGAAGAGGGAAGAAAAGAGAAAAAAAAATAATACTAATGAATAAATAAAATGAATAATAATAATATGTAAATAGAGGTAGTGTGACTATGAATTAATTTTGTATTTATTAAAAATTGATAAAAGAATGTCCTGCAGCATTCTGGGCTTCAGTCTTCGGTTTGAGGTTGGGTTTCCCAGGTTGTAGGTCACTGCTCCTTTAACTGTCGGCAACTAGGAGTGGAACTTCATGAACCGTTTTTTGATATAATCATCTATTGACTCCATTTGTAATTCGCGTTCAGATGTATTGATATAATTGATAAAGATTCAAAAGAACTGCATACAGCAAACTGGAAGCAGAAGGAAGAAGGCGTGTAAAATACTTAAAAAAATTATTTTTCCTTCTTTTCTGGTAAATTCAACTAATAAAATGCATATTAAATGTATTACCATTTTATGGTACACTGATGTTTCTTTAAAGGCCTTCATCATTGTCACAAATAAATTTATTCTGTTTTATTTTTTAATACACCAACCGTCTACGAAAATACTAAATATTTTTAAATTCAAAAGATTTAATTATTTAATAAACATTATTTTGTTAATGAACTACGTAAACCATAAACCATGAACTACGTAAGTTTTGTATTTTCACTTTCAAATGTTTTATACTAATTTAGGTTAGACTATGTTTACAATGTTTAAATTTTGAACTATAAATGATATAATTACAATGAACGTGAATTATTTGTTTAGTGTCTTCATAATGTCATTAAATGGCAGATTAAAAATAAAAAAAGGAATGTTTTTAAAAATACACCTCTTTTATACCTTGTTGATAATGTCAACTGTGGGTCATCAATCGACCTGCTCCTAAATGACCTTTCTTTTAAAGGAGGAATATTTCAAAGGGTGAAGTATCGGGAGGCGTTGGCAGGCCATAGATCAAGGGAGCCCTTTAGTACTATCGTTCATCTATGGCACCTCCCACAACGACATTAGCCCCCAGCTTGGGAGAAGATTTCTCATCCCTGCCCTAGTGGGCGAGAAAGCTTCGTAAGGTTATGGATGTATGATAAATTTTGATCTCTAATTCCCAGATATTTTTTCTGCTTTTACTAATAAATGTCAATTCAGAAGTAGAACAATTTAAGGTCACTAACAGGATCTCTATATTAAGTCGCACTAGGATCAGATAATCCTTATTTGGAAAAACTAAAGCCATTATGCAAATGTGAAATGTTCTTTTGTAAAGGTTTAAGTTGTGCATCACAATACATAGTCGAATTCTTTTCTTTTTTTATAAAAAATGCTTTGGAATGAACCTCGCAACTGGTTGGAAAGAAAAAAAAAGGATGTTTAGACTACAAATGAGTAGATTGTTCTTTCCTAATATTTGCTAGAGTTATGTATTTCTTATTAAAAAGTTTGTCTAGACTAGCGACTGCAGATCCAACATCACAAAAGAACAAGCCATATTCTATCATAATGAAGGAAAAGGAAGAAATACTTTCAGAAATCTCGTTTTATGTAACTAATGCAAGTGAATCAAAACATATTTACGTAACTTAGAAAATATTTAAATATATAAAATTAAAAATTTTTGTTTTGAGTTTGTTTCCCACTTTAATTTATAATTATAATTTTTTTTTTTTGCATTATTACATAGCACTGTTTTATTATTAATAGGTCACCTCAGAAATCTTACTCAACGAAATTTTAAAGCAACTGTCAATAAAACTGAATTTAATGACTAGATATTAATTGTCATAAATACAAAAAAACTTTGTGGATAATGCGGGCACGGAAACCTAAAATTCTCACTAAATAAGTAATAAATCCAATAAAGTAATGAATTATATTTTTTTTATTTCTTTTTTCCTCACCGTTATATCGAAAAGGAATAGTATGAAACATTAAAAATAATTAAATCCTACGTCAAATGAATACCTCAAATTATGAATTTCGTCATGTTGTGTATAGTGAACCATTTTAAACACAAAAACGACAATTTTGTTTTTCATATTTTGAAAAAATGGTATTTCATCTGTTATACTATAATAATAAAGAATTCGTCACATTATTATATTAAGTAGTAAAAGTTTAAAATATTTTTTTGATTTATGTATGTGATATGCCGACTATGTGTATCAGTAGAACTTGCAACAATGTATATTACTGATACACGGCTCTATTAAATCAGTATTTAAAAAGTGTGGAATCAAAAAATCTGTCATCAGATACATAATTTGTACATAGCTAAAGACCGTACGATCGTTCAATTTTGTTAGAGCCCTAAAAATATTTCTTCCATACAAAACATTTGACTTCAGTTTTTATATTTAAAAAAAATCCCGAAATAAATAGCCTCAAAAATATTGAATTTTTTCAATGAATATTTCAACTATTCAACAATTAAGATCTCTAAGATATATTTAAAGTGTATTTACACATATTCCTATAGCATCAGAGATTCTTAATCGTGAATTATTCAAAAAAATTAAGATCTGCAAACACCTATTATTAAATAGGAATAAAAATATTTTCTGAAAATTCTACCATATCTAGTATCAAAGGTTGTGGCCATCATGCTGAGTGCTATTGTTTCCTCCCCCCTTGATGGTTAGCGAAAGTAGCCTCATCTTTCATTATCGAGGAGTTTTCATCAAGAGAGTGCTGCATCTGTGAAACCGAGCCATCGAGGAAAAACTCTTCCAAAAGAGAAATCCCACTTTCAATCTGGGGTCAAAAGGGTTAACGGGAAGATAATGAGGAGTAAGCTTTTTAATTAAAATAAAATAAGTTTGAATTACGAGTTATAGCTTAGTGATGTCTATATTTTTACAACTTATAAAAACCTTTAAAAAAAAGTAATAATATATAACTATAATATTTTATGATATTATGAGTAGTGTAACAAAATCATTTATTTTTCTCTTACGTAGGAAATCAAGTGTGAGGATAATTACATGGAAATAAAAAAAAGAGAACATACATTTAAACTATTAGTCACATAAGCAACCAATGAAAGTCATAACTTTATCGGTTACTTATACGCTGTTTCACTCAGGTATTCAATGGAATCTACAGTAAGTTATGTAAGGTATGATATCATGGAGAAAACTGTGAAATATGTAGATACATTTCAAAGAACATTCAAGGAATTGGCTAGATTTATCAACTCCTTCAAGATAATTATAGTTTATAACAGTTTCTGTATAGTTGTGGGTATGGTATGAAAGGGAGGTCATGTTTAGCTGGCGTGCACATAAGAGATGTCATGGGAAATGGGTTCGCCACTACTGCAAGTATTTACCAACATTCCATAGATTAATATTAAGTTTTTTTTTCAATTATAACTAATATTCTTTATTGTTATTTTACTGTTCAATGATTTAGTTTTTTATTATCCAGCGGCAAACCTATCATAGAACGGAAGAGATGAATAAATAAAATGGATTTTGTTCTATTTTACCCTTTTTCTTGTGGTGGTTGTACTGTGATATGATTTTGTGTATTTAATTTGCAAATTTAAAAAAAAATCTCAATGGAACTGTGATTCCACACTATTTTTCGAACTTAATGATCTTCTACTGGAAGAGTTTCTAGAACTACTATGCAATTGGTGAATGACACAATCTTCCTTGTTTAAATATCTTCAAGTTGTTATCCCCCATCTTCAAGTTGCTGCTTAAATATTTTATATATAATGTGTAATTAACTCCTTAATTTGTTAAAACATATTATTGTCAATTATTAAATAAAAAACTTTTTGTAATATCAACTAATAAACATTTTTCAAGGAGAACAATTACCTTTATACCTAACAATATTCAATAATTGACAATAATATGTTTTAATAATATCAAGTAATGACAAATTAAGGAGCTAATTAAATATTACATATAAAATATTTAATCAGCAACCTGAAGATGGGGGATAACCCAGAAACGTCGTTGTTGTATATGAAATAAATTGTTATATTTAAACAAGGAAGATTGTGTCATTCACCAATTTCATATTTTTCTAACTTTTTTGTGATTGCATATACTGTATTTTGAATAAAATTGGTCCAACAGAGACATTATTATTTTATTTATTTAGTCTGACTTATTTCATAACTTAAATTATCCTTCCATCGAGCATCTGGAATATACCTAAATATATATGGATAGATTAGGAATTAGTAAACAAAAATTGAACGGTTTTATATGAAAAACTGAGAAAAATACTTTAAAAACAAGGATGCAAACGTCAATAAGCTGGGTGTTTGTGATACTAATCCGATTTAAAGCATTTTTTTCGAAGTAGTTTAATTGTCTTTCAAACGGCAAATATAAATTCTTGTTATTATTGTTTAATTAATAACTTTTCTTGAAATTTCTCAAGGATTTTTTTTTTTTTTTTAAATTGATAGATTTATTTATTGATAGATATTACAATCTGCCACACAGTTGTGGGCAATAGGTAATATTGATGAATGATCTCATACATACTAAAATAAAAAAAAAAAAAATAAAATAAAAAAAAACTCTCTTAAAATATATACAAACAAAAGAATAGACAAATGAACATAATCAGACTATCTGTATGAAAAATAAATAAATA